>NC_059192.1:65210813-65293313 GCF_020615455.1 Coregonus clupeaformis
GATACTTGTTAATCCTCAGCAACAGTCTTGATCTAGATGCTTCCAGCTGGGGGTCGTTGCTGTAGCTCCACATTGTCTCCTCCACTGTGGAGTCTCAAGGAGATTATTTAAAATGTAAAAGGTGGGCAGTTTGTATTGTATTTGTATTTTATTACGGCTCCTCATTAGTTCATGCCAAGGCAGCAGCTACTCTTCCTGGGGTTTATTATGGATCCCCATTAGTTCATGCCAAGGCAGCAGCTACTCTGCCTGGGGTCCAAACAAGATTAAGGTGGGCGGTTAGTTAGAGTGGGGAGTTGGTTAGTTAGAGTGGGGAGTTGGTTAGTTAGAGTGGGGAGTTGGTTAGTTAGAGTGGGGAGTTGGTTAGTTAGAGTGGGGAGTTGGTTAGTTAGAGTGGGGAGTTGGTTAGTTAGAGTGGGGAGTTGGTTAGTTAGAGTGGGGGAGTTGGTTAGTTAGAGTGGGGAGTTGGTTAGTTAGAGTGGGGAGTTGGTTAGTTAGAGTGGGGAGTTGGTTAGTTAGAGTGGGGAGTTGGTTAGTTAGAGTGGGGAGTTGGTTAGTTAGAGTGGGGGAGTTGGTTAGTTAGAGTGGGGAGTTGGTTAGTTAGAGTGGGGGAGTTGGTTAGTTAGAGTGGGGAGTTGGTTAGTTAGAGTGGGGGGTAGTTGGGAGTGGGGGGTTAGTTAGTGGGGAGTTGGTTAGTTAGTGGGGGGGGTAGTGTGGGAATAGGGGGTTAGTTAATAGGAGGTTAGTTAGTGGGGGGTTTGTTGGTGGGAAGTTAGTGGGGAGTTAGTGGGGAGTTAGTGTGGAGTTAGTGGGGAGTTAGTGGGGAGTTAGTGGTTAGTTAGTGGGGAGTTAGTGGGGAGTTAGTGGGGGGGTAGTGGGGAGGTAGTGGGGAGTTAGTGGGGAGTTAGTGGGGAGTTGGTGTGGCGAACCCATTGTTTTGGCCATATTTGTGGCGACCCCAGCCCCAATCTAATGACGGTAGATATAGACTTTTACATCAACAAATAACCATCAATTTATTACATTGTCATTTCTCTCAAATAAATACATTTACTTTTTATTATCCTTCAAAAACCTTTGTATATTGTCCCATACAATAATATGTATTCTTAATTGTTTGTTCCCTAAATAAAATGGTGACTAGGACTTAGACCCCATAGGGGGGTCAGAACTATATTTGACCCTAGACCAGAGGTTGAGGGGAATTTAGGCTCTACCTATTCCACATTGTACTTCCCTTTGTGTAGTGTGTCTCTCTCTCTCTCTCTGACTGAGGTCTGTGCCAGTCTTAAAACATCGACTTCTACTCTCAAGTTACTTCTACTGTCCCCAACCTGACCCACACACACACACACATGCATGCTCGCATACAAGCACACACACTCGCATACAAGCGCACACACACACACACGCTCACTCACACACACACGCTCGCATACAAGAACACACACACACACACACACTGATTCAGCACACAGGGTTCAGCAGAGGTACGCTGGATCAGGTTCTGGGGGTTGGTGTAAAATGAGAAAGGGAGGGACTGAACAGAGGACAGAGATGCCAGCTCCACTCCTTGGTATGTCCTCTGGGTCAGCTCCTCTCCTTGGTATGTCCTCTGTTGATTGGCTCGCTGTAGAGCGGTGGTTAGTTCTAATCTCTGAGTCAGTTATTTATTTTGGCCTGTGCGTCTTAAGATGGCTGCCCAAGATGGAGACAGACTCTGTGGCGTAAACGCTAAACATCCCCAACACACAAATCCCCCTGTTTACACACAACAATGACCCACCACCCGGAGTGTGTGTGTGTGTGTGTGTGTCCTTTTTTTGAGAATGTGCAAGTGTGTGGTTGGGTTGGTTAGCAAACCGAGCGTGTGTGTGTGTGTGTCCCAGCGAAGGAACGTTCCGCTAGCTGACAGTGAATAGGGTCTAATGCTCCTCACTGCCAGTTACACTTTAGCCAGAACACTCTAACAGTCTGTGGAGATGACTCACAACACAGAGGAGAGGAGAGGAGAGGAGAGGAGAGGAGAGGAGAGGAGAGGAGAGGAGAGGAGAGGAGAGGAGAGGAGAGGAGAGGAGAGGAGGGGAGGGGAGGGGAGAGTGACTGCTCGTGTGTGTTTACTCTGGACACCTTTTGAGGCAAATAGTCTCTAAACTCTTTGCCATCTGTCATCTTAACACACACACAGAGACAGACACACACACACACAGAGACACACACACACACACAGAGACACACACACACACACACACACAGACCTTGTTAAGATGAGTATGAGAATCTTATTATCATAGTTGTTTGTCCTCTGCCATCTTAAGACCTCCTTTAGTAAATCAGCTTGTTCTGGATTAAACTCATATCATCATTGTCATGTCTGATTTTAAACCTTAAACCACAGATATTATACTCCAGGTCTTAAACCACGACTAAACGCTAAAACAAACAGACTTAAAGGCTGAATTAAGAGTCTGTTCTGTCACTGGATGTAAAGATACAGTTGGAGGAGATGAGGGCTGTGTGTGTGTGTGTGTGTGTGTGTGTGTGTGTGTGTGTGTGTGAGAGAGAGAAAAGTGTTCAAATCAGGGATCTTCTAATGAGGTGTGTGTGTGTTCTGTGTGTTCCCCAATGTCAAACTGTCAGCCCCATTCTAATGGGGTGTTGGAGCTTGGGTGGTGGACCCCTTTGCCTCCCTTCCTCCCACCTACCTCACTCCTCTTACCCACTGCTAGTAGTCACATGTCTGCCTCCTCCAGTCTCTCTAGAACTGAGCACCGTCAGCAGTTCTCTGCCAGGGTCCATTACCTCAGCACTGCCCTCAATTTACACTTATTACAAATACTAGTCTGGGGTAAACCATGTTCTCAGGATCAATGATCCCTCGTCTCACCTCGCTCTCATTCTCTCTCGCTCTCTCTCTCTCATTCTCGCTTTCTCATTCTCCCTCTCTCTCTCTCTCTCTCTCTCATTCTCTCTCCATCTCTCTCATTCTTTCTCCATCTCTCTCACTCTCTCCATCTCGCTCTCTCTCATTCGCTCTCTCCATCTCTCTCTCTCATTCTCTCTCTCCATCTCTCTCTCAATTCAATTCAATTTGCTTTATTGGCATGACGTAACCATGTACATATTGCCAAAGCTTACTTTGGATATTTACACTATTAACATAATTAAAATAATAGTAATCAATATTGTCAACGGGACAACAGTAACAACAATAACCAAGGGTCAAAATAACCATTGAACAATAACAATATAGAGGAGATGTGCAGGTTGGTTGGTCTGTCAGACACTGTCCCTCATCTTATGGCAGGCAGCAATGTAGTGCGCTGCCAACCCACAGCTCTCTGCGTCCTCCCCCAACAGGACGGGTAGCCTATCCTGCCAACCCACAGCTCTCTGCGTCCTCCCCCAACAGGATGGGGTAGCCTATTCTCATCAGAGACGTCTTTGAAACCTTGAATAAGAGTTTCAAATTTGGGGAAATGACACTAATTGTTTAATTTTTTTTACATTTTGTCAGGAAATGCAACTCTGTCTCGGGTTCTGCTGTGGTGCGGTGGTTGCACAGCCTGTCCTTTTCAATGGCAAGGCTGTGCTCACTGAGCCTGTACTTTGTCAAGGTTTTTCTAAGGTTTTGATCAGTAACCATGGTTAAAAAGTTTGCCATGGTGTACTGTCGATTTAGGGCCAGATAGCACTGCATTTTGCACTGTGCTTGTGTTTCCCAATAGGTAATGTAGTTTTGTTTTGACTGTGTTGTAATTTGGTTTATTCTGATTGATTGGATGTTCTGGTCCTGAGGCTTCAGTGTGTTAGTAGAACAGGTTTGTGAACTCATCCCCAGGACCAGCTGGATGAGGGGGACAGCTCTTAGCATTGCAGGGCTTGGGAATGATATGAGAGGGTGTATTTAAATGTTTCCCAAACTTTTCTTTCTTTCTTTCTTTCCCAATGATAAACCTTCCGTCCTGGCCTGCTGCGTTACTATGGTAAATGTGAGGTTCTGATATCCACCCCTGCTGCCTTGCTAAGGGCTAATAATCAATCCCAGATCTCTGGGAGTATTTCCTAACAGGGTCTGTGTGTGTATCACTATCGGCCATGATATTGGACCTTTTTATGATGGCCAGCGATGGCAGCAGGTGGTTGAAAAGCGATGAGCTTTCTCTCTCTCTCTCTCTCTCTCCAGTAGAATAGTGCAGTGGCAGGTCTTTTGGTATAGTCATTTATTTTCCCATTAGCCCCTTCTCTGAAGATGGTGCTCCTGGGTCTGAGGGGCTGGTAGGGCGATGGAGAGAACAGCGGAGCGGAGAGGGCCCTGGACACACTGATAAGAACCGAAGGGGAAGAGGAGGAGAGAGAGAAATGGAGGGGGGAGAGAGGGGTTAAGTAGGAGGAGAAAGAGGTAAAGAGAGGTAGTGTCTGAATACCTTTACCAGCGTACTAAATAGTATGCGAAAAAAGAACGTTCTATAGTATGTGACATTTTGAAAATAGTACTCCGAATGTGTAATGCGCGATTGTGTTGACTCCCACCATTCATTCATTTTGGTAAAGAGCGGCAATTTATCTGATTATCAGCTGTTGTGGAACACAAGTCAGAAAAGGCAATTGAATTCTACTAGACCAAACACCAAAATGAGTATGCAGTTTTAAGTATGTAGTATGCTAGTTTGGGTATTCTGACACGGCCTGAGGAGAGGAAGAGGAGGAGTGGGATGGAGGGAGGGAGGGAGGGAGAGGGGGAGGGATGATTCTGTCTGTAATATTACTGCATCATGTTTCTGATGTATTCTCCAGCAGTCAGCCAGAGTCTGCAATAGCTGATTGGGCCAGCAGATGAGCTGACCACAGCACAGACCTGGGCCTCTTCCTGTGACGTTGTTTAGGAGGTTGTTGGTACAAACCTCTCACAGAGTGAGTGAATATCAGCTGTGGTGAATCTCACCTCTCACAGAGTGAGTGAATGTCAGCGATGATGAATCTCACCTCTCATAGATTGAGTGAATATCAGCAGCGGTGAATCTTAGCTCTCACAAAGTGAGTGAATATCAGAGGCGGTGAATATCAGCGGCGGTGAATCTCAGCTCTCACAGAGTGAGTGAATGTCAGTGTTGGTGAATCTCAGCTCTCACAGAGTGAGTGAGTGTCAGTGTTGGTGAATCTCAGCTCTCACAGAGTGAGTGAGTGTCAGTGTTGGTGAATCTCAGCTCTCACAGAGTGAGTGAGTGTCAGTGTTGGTGAATCTCAGCTCTCACAGAGTGAGTGAGTGTCAGTGTTGGTGAATCTAGCTGAAGAATGCGAAAGGGAAAGTGTGTGTGTGGACGCCCATCCCCCCCCATCCACCCCCCTCAGTAAGGATTAGGCCTTTTAAGGGGGAGGCTATTTTTCCTCTCTCTCTCTCCTTTCATCCTTTCATCTCCCACAATCACTCACAGCTCTGCCTAAATGATATTCCTACAGCCGTACCTGAGGGTGGGATACACTACACTCACACACACAGCAGACCTTACACCAGTCAGAACAAGGCCTCCAACATCCTCCTCTATAACGACTGCCCCATGCCCAAGGTCTGGATGACAAGAGAGAGGAGGACAGGGAGAGAGGAGAGGACTGTGGTTAGACAACACAAGGTCTGGATGACGAGAGGGAGGAGGACAGAGAGAGAGGAGAGGACGGTGGTTAGACAACACAAGGTCTGGATGACAAGAGAGAGGAGAGGAGAGGACGTGGTTAGACAACACAAGGTCTGGATGACGAGAGAGAGGAGGACAGGGAGAGAGGAGAGGAGAGGACGTGGTTAGACAACACAAGGTCTGGATGACGAGAGAGAGGAGGACAGAGAGAGAGGAGAGGAGAGGACGGTGGTTAGACAACACAAGGTCTGGATGACAAGAGAGAGGAGGACAGGGAGAGAGGAGAGGAGAGGACGGGGGTTAGACAACACAAGGTCTGGATGACGAGAGGGAGGAGGACAGAGAGAGAGGAGAGGAGAGGACGATGGTTAGACAACACAAGGTCTGGATGACAAGAGAGAGGAGGACAGGGAGAGAGGAGAGGGGAGGACGGTGGTTAGACAATACAAGGTCTGGATGACGAGAGAGAGGAGGACAGAGAGAGAGGAGAGGACTGTGGTTAGACAACACAAGGTCTGGATGACGAGAGAGAGGAGGACAGGGAGAGAGGAGAGGACGGTGGTTAGACAACACAAGGTCTGGATGACAAGAGAGAGGAGGACAGAGAGAGAGGAGAGGAGAGGACGGGGGTTAGACAACACAAGGTCTGGATGACGAGAGGGAGGAGGACAGAGAGAGAGGAGAGGACGGTGGTTAGACAACACAAGGTCTGGATGACAAGAGAGAGGAGGACAGGGAGAGAGGAGAGGAGAGGACGGTGGTTAGACAACACAAGGTCTGGATGACAAGAGAGAGGAGGACAGGGAGAGAGGAGAGGACTGTGGTTAGACAACACAAGGTCTGGATGACGAGAGAGAGGAGGACAGGGAGAGAGGAGAGGAGAGGACGGTGGTTAGACAACACAAGGTCTGGATGACGAGAGAGAGGAGGACAGGGAGAGAGGAGAGGAGAGGACGGTGGTTAGACAATACAAGGTCTGGATGACGAGAGAGAGGAGGACAGAGAGAGAGGAGAGGACTGTGGTTAGACAACACAAGGTCTGGATGACGAGAGAGAGGAGGACAGGGAGAGAGGAGAGGACGGTGGTTAGACAACACAAGGTCTGGATGACAAGAGAGAGGAGGACAGAGAGAGAGGAGAGGAGAGGACGGGGGTTAGACAACACAAGGTCTGGATGACGAGAGGGAGGAGGACAGAGAGAGAGGAGAGGAGAGGACGGTGGTTAGACAACACAAGGTCTGGATGACAAGAGAGAGGAGGACAGGGAGAGAGGAGAGGAGAGGACGGTGGTTAGACAACACAAGGTCTGGATGACAAGAGAGAGGAGGACAGGGAGAGAGGAGAGGACTGTGGTTAGACAACACAAGGTCTGGATGACGAGAGAGAGGAGGACAGGGAGAGAGGAGAGGAGAGGACGGTGGTTAGACAACACAAGGTCTGGATGACGAGAGAGAGGAGGACAGGGAGAGAGGAGAGGAGAGGACGGTGGTTAGACAACACAAGGTCTGGATGACGAGAGAGAGGAGGACAGGGAGAGAGGAGAGGAGAGGACGGTGGTTAGACAACACAAGGTCTGGATGACGAGAGAGAGGAGGACAGGGAGAGAGGAGAGGAGAGGACGGTGGTTAGACAACACAAGGTCTGGATGACAAGAGAGAGGAGGACAGGGAGAGAGGAGAGGAGAGGACGGTGGTTAGACAACACAAGGTCTGGATGACAAGAGAGAGGAGGACAGGGAGAGAGGAGAGGATGGTGGTTAGACAACACAAGGGTAGTATTAGTGCTTTTAAAGGAAGAGGGAACACATGACAACAGGGAGGCAGAATACTTTAGGATAACGGTTAACCCTCGTTCTCAATTCCTGGGCCTTTCTCCCCAACACCACACACACACACACACACACACACACACACTGTCTCTCACACACCTATACAGACACACACACACACACCGAGACAAAGATAGGAACACACTGCCCATATCAGGAGGACAGAACACAACCTCAGGCTGAATACTGAATCCTGAGACGACTGTAACATAATGCTAACGAGTGTGTGTGTTAGGGTTGTCACGATACCAGTGTCACAGTACTCAGAAGTATTGTGGTAATGAAACAAAACATAAACGTTCCACATGTTGGAAACAGCCAGCATTGTGTTGTCACCTAGAGTCACAAGGGTTTCTTTTCCTGCTGTAGCACACAGCAGGAGGTTTTTAAACCATAGCTGAAGTCTACTTCCTGGTTTATTTTATGCCATGGTTGTCTGGTGTGTCTGTGTGTCTGTCAGAATGTCATGTTGTGTAGTGGAAGAAGACTTATCATCATTATCATCATCACACGACTCTTTATTTACCTGTACACTCCTCTCCTCTCCTCTCCTCTCCTCTCCTCTCCTCTCCTCTCCTCTCCTCTCCTCTCCTCTCCTCTCCTCTCTGCATGCGGTGTGACACACAGGGACAGAGAGATTGGAGCGATGGTAATCTCTCTCTCTCTCTGTTTATTTCCCTATCCTCAGGAGCTTTAATAAACAGAGAGAGAGAGGGATGAGAGGAAAACATGGCCATTCTATTTCCAGGTCTACACCATCTCACAGACGGAACATAGTACTTCAGAGAGAGATTTTATTATACGTAGTAGTATACCAGTGTTTCTCAGAGATGGAGAGTTTAACATCGTTATGACAGTTGATCAAGTAATGAAAGATGTTTACTCAAGCTTGTAGTGGTCACAGACACACAGACACACCGACACACCGACCCACACCGACACACCGACCCACACATCGACACCGACACACAGACACACACACACACACACACACACACACAGACACATAGACACACAGACAGACACATAGACACACAGACACACACACAGACACACCGACACACACACAGACACACCGACACAGACACACCGACACACCGACCCACACATCGACACCGACACACACACCGACACACCGACACACAGACACACAGACACACACACACACACACACACACACACACAGACACATAGACACACAGACACACACACAGACACACCGACACACACACAGACACACCGACACACACCCACACTTATTTACTCACCCCATTTTCTGTCACTTTCAATTGTTGCTGGAACATGAAGATGAATATGGGCTCACATTGGAGTCTGTCTTGATCAATAGGGAATATTGACCAGCACCTTTGTTGTGATTACAAACCAATTGACTTAGAGCCTGTGTTAAAAGCCCTTTAGTTGATTGTTGAGCACACACACACACACACACACACACACACACACACACACACACACACCCTGCTCCTTTAGCACTTATCCTAATGAATCTATCCCTTGGTGACAGAAGACATCCTCTCCCCCTCTACCTCCCTCTCCTCTTCTCCTGTCCCATTGGCGTTTTGGGAGGTGTACAGCGGGCCCCCGGCCCCCCCCTCTGCCCTGACCCCTGCCCCCCCACTAGGGGACCAGCTGGGGATCGATACTGGGACAGCTGGCTGGCATTAGGGCACCAACCCTATGGGCCCCACTACCCTAACACACTACACACTACCCTAACACACACTACACACTACCCTAACACACACTACACACTACCCTAATACACTACACACTACCCTAACACACTACACACTACCCTAACACACTACACACTACCCTAACACACTACACACTACCCTAACACACTACACACTACCCTAACACACTACACACTACACACTACCCTAACACACACTACACACTACCCTAACACACTACACACTACCCTAACACACACTACACACTACCCTAACACACTACACACTACCCGTAACACACACTACACACTACCCGTAACACACACTACACACTACCCTAACACACTACCCTAACACACTACACACTACCCTAACACACTACACTGTAGTGTCTCTGGATAAGGGCGTCTGCTAAATGACTATGATAATCCAGTAGACCAGCGTTTCCCAAACTCGGTCCTCGGGACCCTAAGGGGTGCACGTTTTGGTTTTTGCCCTAACACTACACAGCTGATTCTAGTTTAGTGGGAAGCTGCAGTAGGGCATCAAGCAACATGGTCTGACTGAGGTACAGTGAGGGAAAAAAGTATTTGATCCCCTGCTGATTTTGTACGTTTGCCCACTGACAAAGACATGATCAGTCTATAATTTTAATGGTAGGTTTATTTGAACAGTGAGAGACAGAATAACAACAAAAAAATCCAGAAAAACGCATGTCAAAAATGTTATAAATTGATTTGCATTTTAATGAGGGAAATAAGTATTTGACCCCCTCTCAATCAGAAAGATTTCTGGCTCCCAGGTGTCTTTTATACAGGTAACGAGCTGAGATTAGGAGCACACTCTTAAAGGGAGTGCTCCTAATCTCAGTTTGTTACCTGTATAAAAGAAACCTGTCCACAGAAGCAATCAATCAATCAGATTCCAAACTCTCTACCATGGCCAAGACCAAAGAGCTCTCCAAGGATGTCAGGGACAAGATTGTACACCTACACGAGGCTGGAATGGGCTACAAGACCATTGCCAAGCAGCTTGGTGAGAAGGTGACAACAGTTGGTGCAATTATTCGCAAATGGAAGAAACACAAAAGAACTGTCAATCTCCCTCGGCCTGGGGCTCCATGCAAGATCTCACCTTGTGGAGTTGCAATGATCATGAGAACGGTGAGGAATCAGCCCAGAACTACACGGGAGGATCTTGTCAATGATCTCAAGGCAGCTAGGACCATAGTCACCAAGGAAGCTGCAGTAGAGCATCAAGCAACATGGTCTGACTGAGGTAGTTTAGTGGGAAGCTGCAGTAGAGCATCAAGCAACATGGTCTGACTGAGGTAGTTTAGTGGGAAGCTGCAGTAACACAGATTAGCAGGTAGGGGGAAGCATAAAGCCACCCCATACCCTTCTCTCTCTCTCTATCGCTCGCTCTCTCTCCCGCTATCTCACTCCCCCTCTCTTTCTCTCTCTCTCTCTCCCCCTACTCCCTCTCTCTCTCTCTCTTCCTCCCCATCTCTCTTTCTCTCGCTCTTTCTTTCTTTCCCTCTCCTCTCTCGCTCTTCCCCCTTCTCTCTCTCTCTCCCTCTCTCTCCCTCCCCATCTTTCTTTCTCTCTCTCTCTCTCTCTCTCTCTCTCTCTTCAGACACCACTCAGGTATTTAGTCATTCCAGCAGCTCCAATGAGAGCCAGTGTATTGATAGTTCTAAATCTGCCTGTAATAAATTAAAGTACTTTATTGTCCTCTCCTTTCATTTTCCACAGTCACATCAACATGACCCCCTAATCGTGTGTGTGTGTGTGTGTGTGTGTGTGTAGTGTTTGCGTGTGCACACCTATGTCTGTGTGTCTCTCACCATCTCAGACCCCTTAATCTCCTCTTCCTGATTGACAAGCGCCATCCGGGGAAAAGAGCACAATTCTTATTGTTCTCCTCCCGACCCGAGTCAAATCTGTTAAACCATTATTATTATTCCCCGTCAGAATCATTTACATATTCTTAAGTATTTCCTTTCCTAGAGGGCCCCTGTACGACGACTTTCGATACTAAATCCCCTTCTTAAGTGTTTGATGCATTTGCTAAATTCATTCTTAAAGTATCTCCATGCACTATTAGCTCAGTATAATGGGGAAGGTATAATCTGGACGACGATAAGGAAGTAGAGGTGGTTCTGAGGCTGTAGTATTCTTCAGGGGGATGACATGATGCACTCATATTTCCAGACATGGACGATTCAACGAGGCTCAAATGTCAACACAAATGTCAAGTGGCTGCGTCGCTTGACGAATGCCTTTTCTAATCGTTACTGTGAGATGATGAAGGGAAGGAAGGAGGGGTGGATGGAAGGAAGGGGGGTGGATGGAAGGGAGGGGTGGGTGGATGGAAGGGAGGGGTGGATGGATGATGGAAGGGAGGGGTGGATGGATGATAGAAGGGAGGGGTGGATGAATGTAGGGAAGGGAGTGGTGGATGGAAGGGAGGGGTGGGTGGATGGAAGGGAGGGGTGGATGGATGATGGAAGGGAGGGGTGGATGGATGATGGAAGGGAGGGGTGGATGGATGGATGGATGGATGGAAGGGAGGGGTGGATGGATGGATGGAAGGGAGGGGTGGATGGATGGATGGAAGGGAGGGGGGTGGAAGGGATGGGAGAGGAGAGGTGGGCAGGCCTGGTAGTGTCAGAGAGCGTCTTTCAAGGATCTTACATTTCTTTCTTCTAACAGTTTATTTTTGTCTGAGGAGCTGCGGTGAGAGAGGGGATGTTAGGGAGGGATGGATGGAGAAGAGAGGAGGCCTGGTAGAGTAGAGATGGACAGGCCTGGTAGAGTAGAGGTGGAGAGGTGGACAGGCCTGGTAGAGTAGAGGTGGACAGGCCTGGTAGAGTAGAGGTGGAGAGGTGGACAGGCCTGGTAGAGTAGAGTAGAGGTGGACAGGCCTGGTAGAGTAGAGGTGGACAGGCCTGGTAGAGTAGAGGTGGCAGAGAGGTGGACAGGCCTGGTAGAGTAGAGTGAGAGGTGGACAGGCCTGGTAGAGTGTAGAGGTGGACAGGCCTGGTAGAGTAGAGTAGAGGTGGACAGGCCTGGTAGAGTAGAGGTGGACAGGCCTGGTAGAGTAGAGGTGGACAGGCCTGGTAGAGGAGAGGTGGACAGGCCTGGTAGAGTAGAGGTGGAGAGGTGGACAGGCCTGGTAGAGTAGAGGTGGACAGGCCTGGTAGAGTAGAGGTGGACAGGTGGACAGGCCTGGTAGAGTAGAGGTGGAGAGGTGGACAGGCCTGGTAGAGTAGAGGTGGACAGGCCTGGTAGAGTAGAGGTGGACAGGCCTGGTAGAGGTGGAGAGGTGGACAGGCCTGGTAGAGTAGAGGTGGAGAGGCCTGGTAGAGTAGAGGTGGACAGGCCTGGTAGAGGAGAGGTGGACAGGCCTGGTAGAGGTGGAGAGGTGGACAGGCCTGGTAGAGTAGAGGTGGAGAGGCCTGGTAGAGTAGAGGTGGACAGGCCTGGTAGAGGAGAGGTGGAGAGGTGGACAGGCCTGGTAGAGTAGAGGTGGACAGGCCTGGTAGAGTAGAGGTGGACAGGTGGACAGGCCTGGTAGAGTAGAGGTGGAGAGGCCTGGTAGAGTAGAGGTGGACAGGCCTGGTAGAGTAGAGGTGGAGAGGTGGACAGGCCTGGTAGAGTAGAGGTGGACAGGCCTGGTAGAGTAGAGGTGGACAGGTGGACAGGCCTGGTAGAGTAGAGGTGGAGAGGTGGACAGGCCTGGTAGAGTAGAGGTGGACAGGCCTGGTAGAGGGTGGACAGGCCTGGTGAGTGGAGAGGTGGACAGGCCTGGTAGAGTAGAGGTGGAGAGGCCTGGTAGAGTAGAGGTGGACAGGCCTGGTAGAGGAGAGGTGGAGAGGTGGACAGGCCTGGTAGAGTAGAGGTGGAGAGGTGGACAGGCCTGGTAGAGTAGAGGTGGAGAGGTGGACAGGCCTGGTAGAGTAGAGGTGCAGTGGGTTGTGTTTGGGAGACGTTGTTTTGCCAGTGTGGTTCCCTTTGTCTTTTTCAGTTCCAATTGGAATTGGAGATGTGTATGTGCTCTCCTCTCATCCCCCTCTGTGTAATATGTAGGCTTATCAATAATAACATCCACATCGATAAGTGGCCCATGAAATGTAATGTACGCATCAATAGGAAGGTGTGTGTGTCTTGAGAGAGAGGAGAAAGGAAGAGAGAGGAGGAAGAGAGAGGAGGAAGGAAGAGAGAGGAGGAAGGAAGAGAGAGGAGGAAGGAAGAGAGAGGAGGAAGGAAGAGAGAGGAGGAAGGGAGAGAGGAGGAAGGGAGAGAGGAGAAAGGGAGAGAGGAGAAAGGGAGAGAGGAGAAAGGGAGAGAGGAGAAAGGGAGAGAGGAGAAAGGGAGAGAGGAGAAAGGGAGAGAGGAGGAAGGGAGAGAGGAGGAAGGGAGAGAGGGGAAAGAGAGAGAGAAAGAGAGAGGGGAGGAAGAGAGAGAGGGGAGGAAGAGAGGAGAGAGGGAGAGAGGAGAGAGAGAGAGGAGAGAGGGAGAGAGGAGAGAGGGAGAGAGGAGGAAGGGAGAGAGGGGAAAGAGAGAGAGAAAGAGAGAGGGGAGGAAGAGAGAGAGGGGAGGAAGAGAGAGAGGGGAGGAAGAGAGAGGAGAGGAAGAGAGAGAGAAAAGGGAGAGAGAGAGGAGGAAGAGAGAGGAGAAAGGAAGAGAAGGAAGGGAGAAAGGAGAAAGAGAGAGGAGGAAGGGAGAGAGGAGGAAGGGAGAGAGGAGAAAGAGAGAGAAGGAAGGGAGAGAGGAGAGAGGAGAAAGAAGAGAGGAGGAAGGGAGAGAGGAGGAAGAGAGAGAGGAGGAAGAGAGAGAGGAGGAAGAGAGAGAGGAGGAAGAGAGAGAGGAGGAAGAGAGAGAGGAGGAAGGGAGAGAGGAGAAAGGGAGAGAGGAGAAAGGGAGAGAGGAGGAAGGGAGAGAGGAGGAAGAGAGAGGAGAAAGAAGAGAGGAGGAAGGGAGAGAGGAAAAAGAGAGAGAAAAGGAAGAGAGAGAGGAGGAAGGGGGAAAGGGAGAGAGGGGAAAGAGAGAGGAGAAAGAGAGAGAGGAGAAAGAGAGAGGGGAGGAAGAGGAAGAGAGAGAGGAGGAAGAGAGAAGGAAGAGAGCGAAAGAAAGGAAAAGTGAGAAAGAGAGAGAGGAGGAAGAGAGAGAAAGAGAGAGCGAGTGAGTGAGTGGCAAGCATCTGCCTTGTATAGGTGTGTGAAGACATCAGCCAACAGCAGCGATGTAAAGAGCCCATATCAGATCCTCTCTAATCCAGTGTGTCTAGTCTATGTATATGTGCTGCTCTTCCAATGGCGTGATGTGAGACGGAAATAGAGGTCTTTGTCAGGTACTGTACCCAGCAGAGCATGACTCCTTAGGGCCTGTTCTGCTGCCTAAAAGGACTGTGGGGGTTTTCTATGGGTTGACTACTTAGGGCCCGTTCTGCTGCCTAAAAGGACTGTGGGGGTTTTCTATGGGTTGACTACTTAGGGCCTGTTCTGCTGCCTAAAAGGACTGTGGGGTTTTTTTATGGGTTGACTACTTAGGGCCCGTTCTGCTGCCTAAAAGGACTGTGGGGGTTTTCTATGGCTTTTTGATTAGCATATAGGCTAAGTGTCTGTCTGTGTGTGTGTTTGTGTGTTGTCTGTGTGTGTCTGTGTATGTTTGTGTGTTGTCTCTGTGTGTGTGTGTCTGTGTATGTTTGTGTGTGTGTGTGTGTGTGTGTGTGTGTGTGTGTGTGTGTGTGTGTGATGGCTTCTTTGTTTCATTTAGCCTGTGAAGGTATAGCGGACTAAAAGGCAGGAGAAGTCCAGGATATAAACTGCCGCAGGCAAACCTCAAACACTGGCCAAGAATACAGGCCTGCCATTGGCTACAATATGTTATGTGGAGAGAAAGAGAGAAGGCTGGAGAGAGAGGAGATTAGAAACACAGAGAGAGAAGAGACACAGACAGACGGTAAGATGGAGAGAGACAGATCAACAGACAGAGAGACAGATCAACAGACAGTGAGATGGAGAAAGACAGATCAACAGACAGTAAGATGGAGAGAGACAGATCAACAGACAGTGAGATGGAGAGAGACAGATCAACAGACAGTGAGATGGAGAGAGACAGATCAACAGACAGTAAGATGGAGAGAGACAGATCAACAGACAGTGAGATGGAGAGAGACAGATCAACAGACAGAGAGACAGATCAACAGACAGTGAGATGGAGAGAGACAGATCAACAGACAGTAAGATGGAGAGAGACAGATCAACAGACAGTGAGATGGAGAAAGACAGATCAACAGACAGTAAGATGGAGAGAGACAGATCAACAGACAGTGAGATGGAGAGAGACAGATCAACAGACAGTAAGATGGAGAGAGACAGATCAACAGACAGTGAGATGGAGAGAGACAGATCAACAGACAGTGAGATAGAGAGAGACAGATCAACAGACAGTGAGATGGAGAGAGACAGATCAACAGACAGTGAGATGGAGAGAGACAGATCAACAGACAGTGAGATGGAGAGAGACAGATCAACAGACAGTGAGATGGAGAGAGACAGATCAACAGACAGTGAGATGGAGAGAGACAGATCAACAGACAGTGAGATGGAGAGAGACAGATCAACAGACAGTGAGATGGAGAGAGACAGACAGTGAGATGGAGGGAGACAGACAGTGAGATGGAGGGAGACAGACAGTGAGATGGAGGGAGACAGACAGTGAGATGGAGGGAGACAGACAGTGAGATGGAGGGAGACAGACAGTGAGATGGAGGGAGACAGACAGTGAGATGGAGGGAGACAGACCAACAGGTAGTGAGATGGAGAGAGACAGATCAACAGACAGTGAGATAGAGAGAGACAGATCAACAGACAGTGAGATGGAGAGAGACAGATCAACAGACAGTGAGATGGAGAGAACATCAACAGTGAGATGGAGAGAGACAGATCAACAGACAGTAAGATGGAGAGAGACAGATCAACAGACAGTGAGATGGAGAGAGACAGATCAACAGACAGTGAGATGGAGAGAGACAGATCAACAGACAGAGAGAGACAGATCAACAGACAGTGAGATGGAGAGAGACAGATCAACAGACAGTGAGATGGAGAGAGACAGATCAACAGACAGTGAGATGGAGAGAGACAGATCAACAGACAGTGAGATTGAGAGAGAGAAGATCAACAGACAGTAAGATGGAGAGAGACAGATCAACAGACAGTGAGATGGAGAGAGACAGAACACATTGGGAGAGACAGATCAACAGATAGTGAGATGGAGAGAGACAGATCAAGACAGTGAGATGGAGAGAGACAGATCAACAGACAGTTGAGATGGAGGGGCAGAAGTAGATAACAGACAGTGAGATGGAGAGAGACAGACAACAGACAGTAGATGGAGAGACAGATACAGACAGTGAGATGGAGAGAGACAGACCAACAGGGCAGTGAGATGGAGAGAGACAGATCAACAGACAGTGAGATGGAGAGAGACAGATCAACAGACAGTGAGATGGAGAGAGACAGATCAACAGACAGTGAGATGGAGAGAGACAGATCAACAGACAGTGAGATGGAGAGAGACAGATCAACAGACAGTGAGATGGAGAGAGACAGATCAACAGACAGTGAGATGGAGAGAGACAGATCAACAGACAGTGAGATGGAGAGAGACAGACAGTGAGATGGAGGGAGACAGACAGTGAGATGGAGGGAGACAGACAGTGAGATGGAGGGAGACAGACAGTGAGATGGAGGGAGACAGACAGTGAGATGGAGGGAGACAGACAGTGAGATGGAGGGAGACAGACAGTGAGATGGAGGGAGACAGACAGTGAGATGGAGGGAGACAGACCAACAGGTAGTGAGATGGGGAGAGAGAGAGGAGAGACAAACCGACAGTGAGATGGAGAGAGAGAGAGAGGAGAGGGAGAGAGAGAGGAGAGAGACCAACAGTGAGATAGAGAGAGACAGACAGACAGTGAGATGGGGAGAGGGAGAGAAAGAGAGAGAGAGGAGACACAGACAGTGAGATGGAGAAAGACAGATCAACAGACAGTGAGATGGAGAGAGAGAGAGAGAGAGGAAGAGAGAGGGAGAGAGAGATTCAGTTGTCTGGCAGCCGCTGGTTCATTTCCCGTCTGTGTGTTGTTCCCTATCTAGAATACTGACAAGACTTAGCTGCTGTCTTATTTTCAGTTATTATGCAGGATTGAGATGACACTCCCTCCCTCCCCACACACAGTGCCCCAAAGACACATTTGTTTAACTGAGAACTCCAGGCAGTACTTCCAGGACACAAGACAGACCGAGAGAGAGAGAAAAGCCAGCGAGCAGGGGAGAGAAAGAGAGAAGGCAGAATGGCCCGGGTGTCGTATCAACACAGTGAGGCAGCATGTAAATCCTCTGTTCTCTGACAGCAAGGCAGAGCTAAACGCCCAGAGGAGAAAGAGACTAGATGTATCAGTGTTTTGGTTTCCAAATGTGTGGGTGCGTTTTGTTCCCTATCTAGAATTCTGACACCCCTCTAAGACGTTTCATTATATCATTCCATGTGTTGTGTGAGCCGCCTACGACACAGGACATCGGTCTTCTCTAGTTCCAATCCCATAATGCCTTTTACCAGGGCTGTGGTGGCATGGGCCCAGTTCCATATCTGCCCCTAGCTCCTACCTGTAAGCACTTTTGAAGATCAGAATGGATTTGGATTGGTATGGCAGTTTTAGTAATGTGACTTTGTGCCATTATTTTCTAAAGCTATCCAATGGTTTCAGATCTAGTGCCGCTGGGAAGAGGCTATTTGGAATAGAGCAATGGTGACAGAAATATAAATATGACTCCTTTATTTGGCATTACATCAGCACAAAACGCATTCAATCTACCCACCAGACTGTAACAAGTATTTCTCCCTCTCTCCACCTCCTCTCTCCACCTCCTTTCTCTCCCTCCTCTCTCTCCCTCCTCTCTCCACCTCCTCTCTCTCCCTCCTCTCTCCACCTCCTTTCTTCACCTCCTCTCTCCACCTCCTCTCTCAACCTCCTTTCTCTCCCTCCTTTCTCTCCCTCCTCTCTCTCCCTCCTCTCTCCACCTCCTCTCTCCACCTCCTCTCTCTCCCTCCTCTCTCCACCTCCTCTCTCCACCTCCTTTCTCTCCCTCCTTTCTCTCCCTCCTTTCTCTCCCTCCTCTCTCTCCCTCCTCTCTCCACCTCCTCTCTCTCCCTCCTCTCTCCACCTCCTCTCTCTCCCTCCTGTCTCCACCTCCTCTCCCTCCCTCCTCTCTCCTTCCTCTCTCCACCTCCTCTCCCTCCCTCCTCTCTCCACCTCCTCTCCCTCCCTCCATCTCTCAGGAGTCTCCTTCAGGTCGTAGAAAGGCTCTTGCGACCAGCAGCATCAACATGAAGCAGTATGCCAGCCCCATGCCCACACAGACTGACGTCAAGCTCAAGTTCAAGCCCCTCTCCAAGAAGGTGGTGTCTGCCACGCTACAGTTCTCCCTCTCCTGCATCTTCCTCCGTGAGGGCAAGGCCACGTAAGTCCACACACACACACACACACACACACACACACACACACACACACACACACACACACACACACACACAGGCATACCAGTCTCTGTATAATACCAGTCTAATACCAGTCTCTGTATAATACCAGTCTCTGTATAATACCAGTCTCTGTATAATACCAGTCTCTGTATAAAACCAGTCTCTGTATAATACCAGTCTCTGTATAATACCAGTCTCTGTATAGTACCAGTCTCTGTATAGTACCAGTCTCTGTATAATACCAGTCTCTGTATAATACATGTCTCTGTATAATACCTGTCTCTGTATAATACCAGTCTCTGTATAATACCAGTCTCTGTATAATACCAGTCTCTGTATAATACCAGTCTCTGTATAGTACCAGTCTCTGTATAATACCAGTCTCTGTATAGTCTCTGTATAATACCAGTCTCTGTATAATACCTGTCTCTGTATAATTCCAGTCTCTGTATAATACCAGTCTCTGTATAATACCAGTCTCTGTATAATACCAGTCTCTGTATAATACCAGTCTCTGTATAATACCAGTCTCTGTATAATACCAGTCTCTGTATAGTACCTGTATAATACCTGTCTCTGTATAATACCAGTCTCTGTATAATACCAGTCTCTGTATAATACCAGTCTCTGTATAATACCAGTCTCTGTATAATACCAGTCTCTGTATAGTACCTGTATAATACCTGTCTCTGTATAGTACCTGTATAATACCAGTCTCTGTATAATACCAGTCTCTGTATAATACCAGTCTCTGTATAGTACCTGTATAATACCTGTCTCTGTATAGTACCTGTATAATACCAGTCTCTGTATAGTACCTGTATAATACCAGTCTCTGTATAGTACCTGTATAATACCAGTCTCTGTATAGTACCAGTCTCTGTATAATACCAGTCTCTGTATAGTACCTGTATAATACCAGTCTCTGTATAATACCAGTCTCTGTATAATACCAGTCTCTGTATAATACCAGTCTCTGTATAGTACCTGTATAATACCAGTCTCTGTATAGTACCAGTCTCTGTATAGTACCAGTCTCTGTATAATACCAGTCTCTGTATAATACCAGTCTCTGTATAATACCAGTCTCTGTATAATACCAGTCTCTGTATAATACCTGTCTCTGTAAAATACCTGTCTCTGTATAATACCAGTCTCTGTATAATACCAGTCTCTGTATAATACCAGTCTCTGTATAATACCAGTCTCTGTATAATACCAGTCTCTGTATAGTACCAGTCTCTGTATAATACCAGTCTCTGTATAGTACCTGTATAATACCAGTCTCTGTATAATACCAGTCTCTGTATAGTACCAGTCTCTGTATAATACCAGTCTCTGTATAATACCAGTCTCTGTATAATACCAGTCTCTGTATAATACCTGTCTCTGTATAGTACCAGTCTCTGTATAATACCAGTCTCTGTATAATACCAGTCTCTGTATAATACCAGTCTCTGTATAATACCAGTCTCTGTATAATACCTGTATAATACCAGTCTCTGTATAATACCAGTCTCTGTATAATACCAGTCTCTGTATAATACCAGTCTCTGTATAATACCAGTCTCTGTATAATACCTGTATAATACCAGTCTCTGTATAATACCAGTCTCTGTATAATACCAGTATCTGTATAATACCAGTCTCTGTATAATACCAGTCTCTGTATAATACCTGTATAATACCTGTCTCTGTATAATACCGGTCTCTGTATAATACCAGTCTCTGTATAATACCAGTCTCTGTATAATACCTGTATAATACCAGTCTCTGTATAATACCAGTCTCTGTATAATACCAGTCTCTGTATAGTACCAGTCTCTGTATAATACCAGTCTCTATATAGTACCTGTATAATACCAGTCTCTGTATAGTACCAGTCTCTGTATAGTACCAGTCTCTGTATAATACCAGTCTCTGTATAATACCAGTCTCTGTATAATACCAGTCTCTGTATAATACCAGTCTCTGTATAATACCAGTCTCTGTATAGTACCAGTCTCTGTATAATACCAGTCTCTGTATAGTACCTGTATAATACCAGTCTCTGTATAATACCAGTCTCTGTATAATACCAGTCTCTGTATAATACCAGTCTCTGTATAATACCAGTCTCTGTATAATACCTGTCTCTGTATAGTACCAGTCTCTGTAAAATACCTGTCTCTGTATAATACCAGTCTCTGTATAATACCAGTCTCTGTATAATACCAGTCTCTGTATAATACCAGTCTCTGTATAATACCAGTCTCTGTATAGTCTCTGTATAATACCAGTCTCTGTATAATACCAGTCTCTGTATAATACCTGTCTCTGTATAGTACCTGTATAATACCCGTCTCTGTATAATACCAGTCTCTGTATAATACCTGTCTCTGTATAGTACCTGTATAATACCCGTCTCTGTATAATACCAGTCTCTGTATAATACCTGTCTCTGTATAGTACCTGTCTCTGTACAGTACCTGTATAATACCCAGTCTCTGTATAATACCTGTCTCTGTATAGTACCTGTATAATACCCGTCTCTGTATAATACCAGTCTCTGTATAATACCTGTCTCTGTATAGTACCTGTATAATACCCGTCTCTGTATAATACCAGTCTCTGTATAATACCTGTCTCTGTATAATACAGTCTGTATAATACCCGTCTCTGTATAATACCAGTCTCTGTATAATACCTGTCTCTGTATAATACCTGTCTCTGTATAAACCAGTCTCTGTATAATACCAGTCTCTGTATAATACCTGTCTCTGTATAGTACCAGTCTCTGTATAATACCAGTCTCTGTATAATACCAGTCTCTGTATAATACCAGTCTCTGTATAATACCAGTCTCTGTATAGTACCAGCTCTGTATAATACCAGTCTCTGTATAGTACCTGTATAATACCAGTCTCTGTATAATACCAGTCTCTGTATAGTACCAGTCTCTGTATAATACCAGTCTCTGTATAATACCAGTCTCTGTATAATACCAGTCTCTGTATAATACCAGTCTCTGTATAGTACCAGTCTCTGTATAATACCAGTCTCTGTATAATACCAGTCTCTGTATAATACCAGTCTCTGTATAATACCAGTCTCTGTATAATAATCCTGTATAATACCAGTCTCTGTATAATACCAGTCTCTGTATAATACCAGTCTCTGTATAATACCAGTCTCTGTATAATACCAGTCTCTGTATAATACCTGTATAATACCAGTCTCTGTATAATACCAGTCTCTGTATAATACCAGTCTCTGTATAATACCAGTCTCTGTATAATACCAGTCTCTGTATAATACAGTCTCTGTATAATACCAGTCTCTGTATAGTACCAGTCTCTGTATAATACCAGTCTCTGTATAGTACCAGTCTCTGTATAATACCAGTCTCTGTATAATACCAGTCTCTGTATAATACCAGTCTCTGTATAATACCAGTCTCTGTATAATACCAGTCTCTGTATAATACCAGTCTCTGTATAATACCAGTCTCTGTATAGTACCAGTCTCTGTATAATACCAGTCTCTGTATAATACCAGTCTCTGTATAATACCAGTCTCTGTATAATACCAGTCTCTGTATAATACCAGTCTCTGTATAATACCAGTCTCTGTATAATACCAGTCTCTGTATAATACCAGTCTCTGTATAATACCAGTCTCTGTATAATACCAGTCTCTGTATAGTCTCTGTATAATACCAGTCTCTGTATAATACCAGTCTCTGTATAATACCAGTCTCTGTATAATACCAGTCTCTGTATAATACCAGTCTCTGTATAATACCAGTCTCTGTATAGTACCAGTCTCTGTATAATACCAGTCTCTGTATAATACCAGTCTCTGTATAATACCAGTCTCTGTATAATACCAGTCTCTGTATAATACCAGTCTCTGTATAATACCAGTCTCTGTATAGTCTCTGTATAATACCAGTCTCTGTATAATACCAGTCTCTGTATAATACCAGTCTCTGTATAGTACCTGTATAATACCCGTCTCTGTATAATACCAGTCTCTGTATAATACCAGTCTCTGTATAGTACTCTGTATAATACCAGTCTCTGTATAATACCAGTCTCTGTATAATACCAGTCTCTGTATAATACGCTCTGTATAATACCAGTCTCTGTATAATACCAGTCTCTGTATAATACCAGTCTCTGTATAATACAGTCTCTGTATAATACCAGTCTCTGTATAATACCAGTCTCTGTATAATACCAGTCTCTGTATAATACCAGTCTCTGTATAATACCAGTCTCTGTATAATACCAGTCTCTGTATAATACCAGTCTCTGTATAATACCAGTCTCTGTATAATACCAGTCTCTGTATAATATCAGTCTCTGTATAATACCAGTCTCTGTATAATACCAGTCTCTGTATAATACCAGTCTCTGTATAATACCAGTCTCTGTATAATACCAGTCTCTGTATAATACCAGTCTCTGTATAATACCAGTCTCTGTATAATACCAGTCTCTGTATAATACCAGTCTCTGTATAATACCAGTCTCTGTATAATACCAGTCTCTGTATAATACCAGTCTCTGTATAATACCAGTCTCTGTATAATACCAGTCTCTGTATAATACCGGTCTCTGTATAATACCGGTCTCTGTATAATACCGGTCTCTGTATAATACCGGTCTCTGTATAATACCAGTCTCTGTATAATACCAGTCTCTGTATAATACCAGTCTCTGTATAATACCAGTCTCTGTATAATACCAGTCTCTGTATAATACCAGTCTCTGTATAATACCAGTCTCTGTATAATACCAGTCTCTGTATAATACCAGTCTCTGTATAATACCAGTCTCTGTATAATACCAGTCTCTGTATAGTACCAGTCTCTGTATAATACCAGTCTCTGTATAATACCAGTCTCTGTATAATACCAGTCTCTGTATAATACTAGTCTCTGTATAATACCAGTCTCTGTATAATACCGGTCTCTGTATAATACCAGTCTCTGTATAATACCAGTCTCTGTATAATACCAGTCTCTGTATAATACCAGTCTCTGTATAATACTAGTCTCTGTATAATACCAGTCTCTGTATAATACCAGTCTCTGTATAATACCAGTCTCTGTATAATACCAGTCTCTGTATAATACCAGTCTCTGTATAATACTAGTCTCTGTATAATACCAGTCTCTGTATAATACCAGTCTCTGTATAATACCAGTCTCTGTATAATACCGGTCTCTGTATAATACCGGTCTCTGTATAATACCAGTCTCTGTATAATACCAGTCTCTGTATAATACCAGTCTCTGTATAATACCAGTCTCTGTATAATACCAGTCTCTGTATAATACCAGTCTCTGTATAATACTAGTCTCTGTATAATACCAGTCTCTGTATAATACCGGTCTCTGTATAATACCAGTCTCTGTATAATACCAGTCTCTGTATAATACCGGTCTCTGTATTTTTTACATTTACATTTACGTCATTTAGCAGACGCTCTTATCCAGAGCGACTTACAAATTGGTGCATTCACCTTATAACATCTGGGGTTTGTGTGAATGTTTGATTGATAGACCTATTTCGGTCAAACCGAGGTTTGATTTTGGTCTGTTGACCAGTGGTTTGGAGCCAACATTAAGTACAGTCAATATATAGACCTATTTTGTCTGGCCAAAACCAAGTGTGGCGCGCATGTTCGACGAGAGTGTGTATGACATCACTGGAACGGGGCCGGACTGCTTCAGGAGTGCCTGTGACAGCGTACCTCAGTCATCTCTCCGCGAGGTGCGTTGGTGTACGGGGGCCGACGGCCGTAGCGTCTACGTACAAAGTATGGAGGGTAGCGCCGTCTCCCAGGGAAGGAGGGCCTGTGCTGCTGGGGCTGCATTTCTCCCTCTGGGGCGCTCTCGGTGCCCTCACGGCTCTTGCGGGGGGGCCGCTCTCCTTCGCCCTCGCCGTCGCTCTGGTAGTTGTCTGGGTATTCGCCGTCACGGGCTGGGCCCCTCCTGCGGGGGTACCGCCTGTAGCGGTTCCGGTCAGCGGCATACTTGCTCCCCTGGACTGGGACACCCGCTGGGCCGGTGACATTGGCTGCCTCTGCTCCCTGGGAAGAGATACATACAACACTGCTCGGACCACTGGGGTGCACACTACCCTTCTGGAGTATGAAGTTGTTTTAGCTGTGTATCGTTGCATGATAGTGTTGACTGGTCAAATCCAAAATTGGGCACATTAGAATCACTGATTATCATAACTTTGAGGAGGTACGAGAGTTTAAAGTCTAGGAATTTGATTGCCTTCAAATATTCCTAAACATATTAAACAAGTCGTATTAAATAATTTGTGAGCCTGCAAGAGTGGTGCCAATTGATATGACAGCTAATAATATAAAGCTCTCTGTTGTGTAAAAAAAAAAGTTGTAACTACCTTCTCCCCTTCAACCACATCAAACTCCACAGTTTCTCCATCTCCAACACTGCGAAGGTATTTCCTTGGGTTGTTTTTCTTTATGGCAGTCTGGTGGACAAAGACATCTTCTTTTGTGTCATTCCTGTTGATGAAACCGTATAATACCGGTCTCTGTATAATACCAGTCTCTGTATAATACCGGTCTCTGTATAATACCAGTCTCTGTATAATACCAGTCTCTGTATAATACCAGTCTCTGTATAATACCAGTCTCTGTATAATACCAGTCTCTGTATAATACCGGTCTCTGTATAATACCAGTCTCTGTATAATACTAGTCTCTGTATAGTACCAGTCTCTGTATAGTCTCTGTATAATACCAGTCTCTGTATAATACCAGTCTCTGTATAATACCTGTCTCTGTATAATACCAGTCTCTGTATAGTACCTGTATAATACCGGTCTCTGTATAATACCAGTCTCTGTATAGTACCTGTATAATACCGGTCTCTGTATAATACCAGTCTCTGTATAGTACCTGTATAATACCAGTCTCTGTATAATACCAGTCTCTGTATAATACCAGTCTCTGTATAATACCTGTCTCTGTATAATACCAGTCTCTGTATAGTACCTGTATAATACCGGTCTCTGTATAATACCAGTCTCTGTATAGTACCTGTATAATACCAGTCTCTGTATAATACCAGTCTCTGTATAGTACCAGTCTCTGTATAATACCAGTCTCTGTATAGTACCTGTATAATACCAGTCTCTGTATAATACCAGTCTCTGTATAATACCAGTCTCTGTATAATACCAGTCTCTGTATAATACCAGTCTCTGTATAATACCTGTCTCTGTATAGTACCAGTCTCTGTAAAATACCTGTCTCTGTATAATACCAGTCTCTGTATAATACCAGTCTCTGTATAATACCAGTCTCTGTATAATACCAGTCTCTGTATAATACCAGTCTCTGTATAGTCTCTGTATAATACCAGTCTCTGTATAATACCAGTCTCTGTATAATACCTGTCTCTGTATAGTACCTGTATAATACCCGTCTCTGTATAATACCAGTCTCTGTATAATACCTGTCTCTGTATAGTACCTGTATAATACCCGTCTCTGTATAATACCAGTCTCTGTATAATACCTGTCTCTGTATAGTACCTGTCTCTGTATAGTACCTGTATAATACCCGTCTCTGTATAATACCTGTCTCTGTATAGTACCTGTATAATACCCGTCTCTGTATAATACCAGTCTCTGTATAATACCTGTCTCTGTATAGTACCTGTATAATACCCGTCTCTGTATAATACCAGTCTCTGTATAATACCTGTCTCTGTATAGTACCTGTATAATACCCGTCTCTGTATAATACCAGTCTCTGTATAATACCTGTCTCTGTATAGTACCTGTCTCTGTATAGTCTCTGTATAATACCAGTCTCTGTATAATACCTGTCTCTGTATAGTACCTGTATAATACCCGTCTCTGTATAATACCAGTCTCTGTATAATACCTGTCTCTGTATAGTACCTGTATAATACCCGTCTCTGTATAATACCAGTCTCTGTATAATACCAGTCTCTGTATAGTCTCTGTATAATACCAGTCTCTGTATAATACCAGTCTCTGTATAATACCAGTCTCTGTATAATACCAGTCTCTGTATAGTACCAGTCTCTGTATAATACCTGTCTCTGTATAGTACCAGTCTCTGTATAATACCAGTCTCTGTATAATACCAGTCTCTGTATAATACCAGTCTCTGTATAATACCAGTCTCTGTATAGTACCTGTATAATACCGGTCTCTGTATAATACCAGTCTCTGTATAATACCAGTCTCTGTATAATACCAGTCTCTGTATAATACCAGTCTCTGTATAATACCAGTCTCTGTATAATACCAGTCTCTGTATAATACCAGTCTCTGTATAATACCAGTCTCTGTATAATACCAGTCTCTGTATAGTACCTGTATAATACCGGTCTCTGTATAATACCAGTCTCTGTATAATACCAGTCTCTGTATAATACCAGTCTCTGTATAGTCTCTGTATAATACCAGTCTCTGTATAATACCAATCTCTGTATAATACCAGTTTCTGTATAATACCAGTCTCTGTATAGTACCTGTATAATACCAGTCTCTGTATAATACCAGTCTCTGTATAATACCAGTCTCTGTATAATACCAGTCTCTGTATAATACCTGTCTCTGTATAGTACCTGTATAATACCCGTCTCTGTATAATACCAGTCTCTGTATAATACCAGTCTCTGTATAATACCAGTCTCTGTATAGTCTCTGTATAATACCAGTCTCTGTATAATACCGGTCTCTGTATAATACCAGTCTCTGTATAATACCGGTCTCTGTATAATACCGGTCTCTGTATAATACCTGTCTCTGTATAATACCAGTCTCTGTATAATACCAGTCTCTGTATAATACCAGTCTCTGTATAATACCAGTCTCTGTATAATACCAGTCTCTGTATAATACCAGTCTCTGTATAGTACCTGTATAATCCCGGTCTCTGTATAATACCAGTCTCTGTATAATACCAGTCTCTGTATAATACCAGTCTCTGTATAATACCAGTCTCTGTATAGTACCAGTCTCTGTATAATACCAGTCTCTGTATAATACCAGTCTCTGTATAATACCAGTCTCTGTATAATACCTGTCTCTGTATAATACCTGTCTCTGTATAGTACCAGTCTCTGTATAATACCAGTCTCTGTATAATACCAGTCTCTGTATAGTACCTGTATAATACCGGTGTCTGTATAATACCAGTCTCTGTATAATACCAGTCTCTGTATAATACCAGTCTCTGTATAGTCTCTGTATAATACCAGTCTCTGTATAATACCAGTCTCTGTATAATACCAGTCTCTGTATAATACCAGTCTCTGTATAGTACATGTATAACACCGGTCTCTGTATAATACCAGTCTCTGTATAATACCAGTCTCTGTATAATATCAGTCTCTGTATAATACCAGTCTCTGTATAATACCAGTCTCTGTATAATACCAGTCTCTGTATAATACCAGTCTCTGTATAATACCAGTCTCTGTATAATACCTGTCTCTGTATAGTACCTGTATAATACCAGTCTCTGTATAATACCAGTCTCTGTATAATACCTGTCTCTGTATAATACCAGTCTCTGTATAATACCAGTCTCTGTATAATACCAGTCTCTGTATAATACCGGTCTCTGTATAATACCGGTCTCTGTATAATACCGGTCTCTGTATAATACCGGTCTCTGTATAATACCGGTCTCTGTATAATACCGGTCTCTGTATAATACCAGTCTCTGTATAATACCAGTCTCTGTATAATACCAGTCTCTGTATAATACCAGTCTCTGTATAATACTAGTCTCTGTATAATACCAGTCTCTGTATAATACCAGTCTCTGTATAATACCAGTCTCTGTATAATACCAGTCTCTGTATAATACCAGTCTCTGTAAAGTACCTGTATAATCCCGGTCTCTGTATAATACCAGTCTCTGTATAGTACCAGTCTCTGTATAATACCAGTCTCTGTATAATACCAGTCTCTGTATAATACCAGTCTCTGTATAATACTAGTCTCTGTATAATACCAGTCTCTGTATAATACCGGTCTCTGTATAATACCAGTCTCTGTATAATACCAGTCTCTGTATAATACCAGTCTCTGTATAATACCAGTCTCTGTATAATACTAGTCTCTGTATAATACCAGTCTCTGTATAATACCAGTCTCTGTATAATACCAGTCTCTGTATAATACCAGTCTCTGTATAATACCAGTCTCTGTATAATACCAGTCTCTGTATAATACCAGTCTCTGTATAATACCAGTCTCTGTATAATACCGGTCTCTGTATAATACCGGTCTCTGTATAATACCAGTCTCTGTATAATACCAGTCTCTGTATAATACCAGTCTCTGTATAATACCAGTCTCTGTATAATACCAGTCTCTGTATAATACCAGTCTCTGTATAATACTAGTCTCTGTATAATACCAGTCTCTGTATAATACCGGTCTCTGTATAATACCGGTCTCTGTATAATACCAGTCTCTGTATAATACCAGTCTCTGTATAATACCGGTCTCTGTATTTTTTACATTTACATTTACGTCATTTAGCAGACGCTCTTATCCAGAGCGACTTACAAATTGGTGCATTCACCTTATAACATCTGGGGTTTGTGTGAATGTTTGATTGATAGACCTATTTCGGTCAAACCGAGGTTTGATTTTGGTCTGTTGACCAGTGGTTTGGAGCCAACATTAAGTACAGTCAATATATAGACCTATTTTGTCTGGCCAAAACCAAGTGTGGCGCGCATGTTCGACGAGAGTGTGTATGACATCACTGGAACGGGGCCGGACTGCTTCAGGAGTGCCTGTGACAGCGTACCTCAGTCATCTCTCCGCGAGGTGCGTTGGTGTACGGGGGCCGACGGCCGTAGCGTCTACGTACAAAGTATGGAGGGTAGCGCCGTCTCCCAGGGAAGGAGGGCCTGTGCTGCTGGGGCTGCATTTCTCCCTCTGGGGCGCTCTCGGTGCCCTCACGGCTCTTGCGGGGGGGGCCGCTCTCCTTCGCCCTCGCCGTCGCTCTGGTAGTTGTCTGGGTATTCGCCGTCACGGGCTGGGCCCCTCCTGCGGGGGTACCGCCTGTAGCGGTTCCGGTCAGCGGCATACTTGCTCCCCTGGACTGGGACACCCGCTGGGCCGGTGACATTGGCTGCCTCTGCTCCCTGGGAAGAGATACATACAACACTGCTCGGACCACTGGGGTGCACACTACCCTTCTGGAGTATGAAGTTGTTTTAGCTGTGTATCGTTGCATGATAGTGTTGACTGGTCAAATCCAAAATTGGGCACATTAGAATCACTGATTATCATAACTTTGAGGAGGTACGAGAGTTTAAAGTCTAGAATTTGATTGCCTTCAAATATTCCTAAACATATTAAACAAGTCGTATTAAATAATTTGTGAGCCTGCAAGAGTGGTGCCAATTGATATGACAGCTAATAATATAAAGCTCTCTGTTGTGTAAAAAAAAAAGTTGTAACTACCTTCTCCCCTTCAACCACATCAAACTCCACAGTTTCTCCATCTCCAACACTGCGAAGGTATTTCCTTGGGTTGTTTTTCTTTATGGCAGTCTGGTGGACAAAGACATCTTCTTTTGTGTCATTCCTGTTGATGAAACCGTATAATACCGGTCTCTGTATAATACCAGTCTCTGTATAATACCGGTCTCTGTATAATACCAGTCTCTGTATAATACCAGTCTCTGTATAATACCAGTCTCTGTATAATACCAGTCTCTGTATAATACCAGTCTCTGTATAATACCGGTCTCTGTATAATACCAGTCTCTGTATAATACTAGTCTCTGTATAGTACCAGTCTCTGTATAGTCTCTGTATAATACCAGTCTCTGTATAATACCAGTCTCTGTATAATACCTGTCTCTGTATAATACCAATCAATCAATCAATTTTATTTTATATAGCCCTTCTTACATCAGCTAATATCTCGAAGTGCTGTACAGAAACCCAGCCTAAAACCCCAAACAGCTAGTAATGCAGGTGTAGAAGCACGGTGGCTAGGAAAAACTCCCTAGAAAGGCAAAACCTAGGAAGAAACCTAGAGAGGAACCAGGCTATGAGGGGTGGCCAGTCCTCTTCTGGCTGTGCCGGGTGGAGGTTATAACAGAACCATGCCAAGATGTTCAAAAATGTTCATAAGTGACAAGCATGGTCAAATAATAATCAGGAATAAATCTCAGTTGGCTTTTCATAGCCGATCATTAGAGTTTAAAACAGCAGGTCTGGGACAGGTAGGGGTTCCATAACCGCAGGCAGAACAGTTTAAACTGGAATAGCAGCAAGGCCAGGCGGACTGGGGACAGCAAGGAGTCACCACGGCCGGTAGTCCCGACGTATGGTCCTAGGGCTCAGGTCTCTCAGTTGGCTTTTCATAGCCGATCATTTAGAGTTGAAAACAGCAGGTCTGGGACAGGTAGGGGGTTTCGTAGCCGCAGGCAGAACAGTTGAAACTGGAATAGCAGCAAGGCCAGGCGGACTGGGGACAGCAAGGTGTCATCATGCCCGGTAGTCCTGACGTATGGTCCTAGGGCTCAGGTTCTCAGAGAGAAAGAGAGAACGAGAGAATTAGAGAGAGCATACTTAAATTCACACAGGACACTGGATAAGACAGGAGAAGTACTCCAGGTATAACCAACTAACCCCAGCCCCCGACACATAAACTACTGCAGCATAAATACTGGAGGCTGAGACAGGAGCGGTCCGGAGACACTGTGGCCCCATCCGAAGAAACCCCGGACAGGGCCAAACAGGAAGGATATAACCCCACCCACTCCGCCAAAGCACAGCCCCCGCACCACTAGAGGGATATCCCCAACCACCAACTTACAATCCTGAGACAAGGCCGAGTATAGCCCACAGAGGTCTCCACCACAGCACAAACCAAGGGGGGGCGCCAACCCAGACAGGAAGATCACGTCAGTAACTCAACCCACTCAAGTGACGCACCCCTCCCAGGGACGGCATGAAAGAGCACCAGCAAGCCAGTGACTCAGCCCCCTGCAACAGGGTTAGAGGCAGAGAACCCCAGTGGAGAGGGGAACCGGCCCGGCAGAGACAGCAAGGGCTGTTCGTTGCTCCAGCCTTTCCGTTCACCTTCACACTCCTGGGCCAGACTACACTCAATCATATGACCTACTGAAGAGATAAGTCTTCAGTAAAGACTTAAAGGTTGAGACCGAGTCTGCGTCTCTCACATGGGTAGGCAGACTGTTCCATAAAAATGGAGATCTATAGGAGAAAGCCCTGCCTCCCGCTGTTTGCTTAGAAATTCTAGGGACAATTAGGAGGCCTGCGTCTTGTGACCGTAGCGTACGTATTGGTATGTACGGCAGGACCAACTCGGAAAGATAGGTAGGAGCAAGCCCATGTAACGCTTTATAGGTTAACAGTAAAACCTTGAAATCAGCCCTTGCCTTAACAGGAAGCCAGTGTAGGGAAGCTAGCACTGGAGTAATATGATCAAATTTCTTGGTTCTAGTCAGGATTCTAGCAGCCGTATTTAGCACTAACTGAAGTTTATTTAGTGCTTTATCCGGGTAGCCGGAAAATAGAGCATTGCAGTAGTCTAATCTAGAAGTAACAAATGCATGGATTAATTTTTCTGCATCATTTTTGGACAGAAAATTTCTGATTTTTGCAATGTTACGTAGATGGAAAAAAGCTGTCCTTGAAACAGTCTTGATATGTTCGTCAAAAGAGAGATCAGGGTCAAGAGTAACGCCTAGGTCCTTCACAGTTTTATTTGAGACGACTTTACAACCATCAAGATGAATTGTCAGATTTAACAGAAGATCTCTTTGTTTCTTGGGACCTAGTACAAGCATCTCTGTTTTGTCCGAGTTTAAAAGTAAAAAGTTTTCAGCCATCCACTTCCTTATGTCTGAAACACAGGCTTCTAGCGAGGGCAATTTTGGGGCTTCACCATGCTTCATTGAAATGTACAGCTGTGTGTCATCCGCATAGCAGTGAAAGTTAACATTATGTTTTCGAATAACATCCCCAAGAGGTAAAATATATAGTGAAAACAATAGTGGTCCTAAAACGGAACCTTGAGGAACACCGAAATGTACAGTTGATTTGTCGGAGGACAGACCATTCACAGAGACAAACTGATATCTTTCCGACAGGTAGGATCTAAACCAGGCCAGAACTTGTCCGTGTAGACCAATTTGGGTTTCCAGTCTCTCCAAAAGAATGTGGTGATCGATGGTGTCAAAGGCAGCACTAAGGTCTAGTAGCACGAGGACAGATGCAGAGCCTCGGTCTGACGCCATTAAAAGGTCATTTACCACCTTCACAAGTGCAGTCTCAGTGCTATGATGGGGTCTAAAACCAGACTGAAGCATTTCGTATACATTGTTTGTCTTCAGAAAGGCAGTGAGTTGCTGCGCAACAGCTTTTTCTAAAATTTTTGAGAGGAATGGAAGATTCGATATAGGCCGATAGTTTTTTATATTTTCCGGGTCAAGGTTTGGCTTTTTCAAGAGAGGCTTTATCACTGCCACTTTTAGTGAGTTTGGTACACATCCGGTGGATAGAGAGCTGTTTATTATGTTCAACATAGGAGGGCCAAGCACAGGGAAGCAGCTCCTTCAGCAGTTTAGTAGGAATAGGATCCAGTATGCAGCTTGAAGGTTTAGAGGCCATGATTATTTTCATCATTGTGTCAAGAGATATAGTACTAAAACACTTAAGTGTCTCTCCCGATCCCAGGCCCTCGCAGAGCTGTGCAGATCCAGGACAGCTAAGCCCTGGAGGAATACGCAGATTCAAAGAGGAGTCCGTAATTTGCTTTCTAATGGTCATGATCTTTTCCTCAAAGAAGTTCATGAATTTATCACTGCTGAAGTGAAAACCATCCTCTCTTGGGGAATGCTGCTTTTTAGTTAGCTTTGCAACAGTATCAAAAAGAAATTTTGGATTGTTCTTATTTTCCTCGATTAATTTGGAAAAGTAGGATGATCGAGCAGCAGTGAGGGCTCTTCGGTACTGCACGGTACTGTCTTTCCAAGCTAGTCGGAAGACTTCCAGTTTGGTGTGGCGCCATTTCCGTTCCAATTTCCTGGAAGCTTGCTTCAAAGCTCGGGTATTTTCTGTATACCAGGGAGCTAGTTTCTTATGACAAATGTTTTACCAGTCTCTGTATAGTACCTGTATAATACCGGTCTCTGTATAATACCAGTCTCTGTATAGTACCTGTATAATACCGGTCTCTGTATAATACCAGTCTCTGTATAGTACCTGTATAATACCAGTCTCTGTATAATACCAGTCTCTGTATAATACCAGTCTCTGTATAATACCAGTCTCTGTATAATACCTGTCTCTGTATAATACCAGTCTCTGTATAGTACCTGTATAATACCGGTCTCTGTATAATACCAGTCTCTGTATAGTACCTGTATAATACCAGTCTCTGTATAATACCAGTCTCTGTATAGTACCTGTATAATACCGGTCTCTGTATAATACCAGTCTCTGTATAATACCGGTCTCTGTATAATACCAGTCTCTGTATAGTACCAGTCTCTGTATAATACCAGTCTCTGTATAGTACCAGTCTCTGTATAATACCAGTCTCTGTATAGTACCAGTCTCTGTATAATACCAGTCTCTGTATAATACCAGTCTCTGTATAATACCTGTCTCTGTATAATACCAGTCTCTGTATAATACCTGTCTCTGTATAATACCAGTCTCTGTATAGTACCTGTATAATACCGGTCTCTGTATAATACCAGTCTCTGTATAGTACCTGTATAATACCAGTCTCTGTATAATACCAGTCTCTGTATAGTACCTGTATAATACCAGTCTCTGTATAATACCAGTCTCTGTATAATACCAGTCTCTGTATAATACCAGTCTCTGTATAATACCAGTCTCTGTATAATACCAGTCTCTGTATAATACCAGTCTCTGTATAATACCAGTCTCTGTATAATACCAGTCTCTGTATAATACCAGTCTCTGTATAATACCAGTCTCTGTATAATACCGGTCTCTGTATAATACCGGTCTCTGTATAGTACCGGTCTCTGTATAATACCAGTCTCTGTATAATACCAGTCTCTGTATAATACCAGTCTCTGTATAATACCGGTCTCTGTATAATACCGGTCTCTGTATAATACCGGTCTCTGTATAATACCAGTCTCTGTATAATACCAGTCTCTGTATAATACCGGTCTCTGTATAATACCTGTCTCTGTATAATACCTGTCTCTGTATAATACCAGTCTCTGTATAATACCGGTCTCTGTATAATACCGGTCTCTGTATAATACCGGTCTCTGTATAATACCGGTCTCTGTATAATACCAGTCTCTGTATAATACCTGTCTCTGTATAATACCTGTCTCTGTATAATACCAGTCTCTGTATAATACCAGTCTCTGTATAATACCGGTCTCTGTATAATACCGGTCTCTGTATAATACCTGTCTCTGTATAATACCAGTCTCTGTATAATACCAGTCTCTGTATAATACCAGTCTCTGTATAATACCAGTCTCTGTATAATACCTGTCTCTGTATAATACCAGTCTCTGTATAATACCTGTCTCTGTATAATACCAGTCTCTGTATAATACCAGTCTCTGTATAATACCTGTCTCTGTATAATACCTGTCTCTGTATAATACCAGTCTCTGTATAATACCAGTCTCTGTATAATACCAGTCTCTGTATAATACCAGTCTCTGTATAATACCAGTCTCTGTATAATACCAGTCTCTGTATAATACCAGTCTCTGTATAATACCTGTCTCTGTATAATACCAGTCTCTGTATAATACCAGTCTCTGTTGTGATGTCACGAGAGGCTGTGTCCTGGAGGGACGTTACATCCCCCTGAGGTGGCTGCAAACCCAGACAGCTATGGCTCCATCTGCTGGTATGGTCGGGAACTCCACCCCTCTATGGCCAATCTTCCCACGCAGCTGAAACAAATGAGGAGCTGATGAGCTGAAGGTTTGGGAAGGGAAGAGACACAGTCTCCAACCTGGGCTCTCTGGAGGACAAGAGTGCTGCACGTCCACTTCCATGAGGAATATAAGGATTTGGAGATACTTACCTTTGGGAAATACTCACCTTTGGATATATGCACCTGTGGAAATACGTGAGAGACATTTGGAAGGACTTTTTGCTGGGTTGGCCACTAGCTGCAACGTGGACTACAGTAAGGCTGGGGAAAAGTTATCTGAGCGAGTGAGAATTATGATTTTGGATGTGGAAGAGACATCCCTGAACTGTTAACCCTTAAAGAGCCACAAGAGAACAGAATTTTGTTATATTTTCGTTAATTTCCCAAGACCTATAATAAAATCCTTGTTTTGTTTGAACCTTGTCTCCTTGCACTACTTGAGCAATCCCGCTGAAAGCTGTGTAACCTCTCGTGACGTCACAGATGGTGGAGAATACAGGCACGCTCAAGCGTTAATAGTGCATGTCAGAGGAGGATACCGAAGGTTTGATCACCCAGTTTTCCAAGTTGGCCGTAGGCTCCCCGCCGACTGAAATGGAGGACATATTGAAAGCCCTTGTTGCTGGCCAGCAAGCCCAGATGCAAGCAAACGTGGCTCTCTTGGAGGAGCAAAAGAAAGCCAACCTTCTGAAGGCAGAGGAATTGCAGTTGCAGAGACAGAGGGTGGTCCAAAATACCCGCCCAATAAAGGCAAGTGACTTTATATCTAAGATGGGAGCTACCGATGACATTGAGGCATACCTGCATGCATTTGAGGCCACGGCCACTAGGGAAGCCTGGCCCAAGCAACAGTGGGTTGGTCTGTTAGCCCCCTTTCTAACCGGGGAAGCGCTGAATGCTGTCCGGGACCTGGGCCCTGACCAGGTTACTGACTATGATGCCCTGAAGTCTGAGATCCTCAGCAGATATGGACTCACAAAGTTTGGTATGGCCCAGCGCTTTCACAGCTGGACCTTCCAACCAGACCAACCTCCTCGGGCGCAGATGCATGAACTTGTCCGAATCGCAAGGAAATGGCTGGATCCGCAGAGGAATACAGCAGCGGCGGTGGTGGAGGCCGTTGTGGTGGATCGTTACCTACGCGCCCCTGCCTTATGAGGCAAAACGGTTCATCAGTCAACAGGCCTTGACCACGGCTGATCTGACCGTGGAAGCTGTGGAAAAGTACCAGGCCACAGCGGAGATGCTGAATGCTTCCCGAAAGACCCCAGGAGGGCGGCCCCACCACAAATGGGAAGAACCCGTCCAAAGGACCCCCAAGGTCTCGAACCCAGCCACGTCAGGACTTATCCCGGCTCCAGGGGGAGCCAGAAACCAGGCGGGTCCAAGAAGAGTACACCAGGAGGGGGAAACTCGACAGTGTTACCGGTGTGGGGAGATGGGACATATCTCCTGGCAGTGTGGGAAACCAGCCGATGAACCTATGCCCACTGCGGAGTCCTCCAGCTCAGCACCCACACACCGTGTTGCCTCGCTCTTGGGAGTCGTAGATGGCGGCCCAGATCGACCCCCCACCTGCCCGGTAACTGTGAATCACCATGATGTGGAGGCCTTACTGGATTCTGGTAGCCGGGCCACCCTGGTGCGTAAGGATTTGGTGGGCCCAACGTGTCTGACCCCGGGGAAAGTCCTCCCAGTTTCCTGTGTCCATGGGGACACCAGAGAATACCCCATTACTGAACTTACAATGACCAGCACACGGGGAACCATACACACGACGGCGGGGGTGGTTGATTCCCTCCCCGTCCCTGTCCTAATTGGACGAGACTGCCCAGCCTTTTACCCACTCTGGAGAGAGTCTCAGGAGAGGATAACCCGAGTACCTCGGAAACGGAGAGGCAAGACTCATCCTGGGAAGGCTCCGGTGCAATCCTCCGAGTTACTCACTCCCCGCCCGGGCTCTGATAGGGATGGCAGGTGCCCAGACCGACACAGAGACGGAGCTACAGAATCTGGACAAAGAACTGTCTGGTCTGAAGGGGACCGCTGAGAGGTATCGTTTGTTAAAGCAACAGTTAGACATGAAGACAGAAGAGTTAGATATCCTCCAGGCTAAACTCCAACAGAGCTCCTTCCCTAAGCAACAGGAGGAGCTGGAGAGGCTGCGCAGGACCATCGAGGAGTGTGAGGAGACCCTGCGCAGTAGTAAGGAGGTCCAGAAGAAGGCAGAGGAGAAGTACAAGGTGTTGGAGAACAAGATGAAGAATGCGGAGGCAGAGAGAGAGAAGGAACTGAAAGCTGCTCAACAGAAGCTAAACTCTGCTAAAACCAAGGCTGATGCGTTCAGTAAGAAACTCAAGGAGAGACAACAGGAGGCTGAGTCCCTGGTCCTAGAGGTGGAGGAGTTGAAGAGAGAGCAGGCTGGCAAGCACCACGGCAATGCGGACGCCCTCTCCCGGCGTGATGCCTTCTTCGCTGCCTTTACCCCGACGAGGACGTCGGTCCCGAGGAGGGGGATGTGTGATGTCACGAGAGGCTGTGTCCTGGAGGGACGTTACATCCCCCTGAGGTGGCTGCAAACCCAGACAGCTATGGCTCCATCTGCTGGTATGGTCGGGAACTCCACCCCTCTATGGCCAATCTTCCCACGCAGCTGAAACAAATGAGGAGCTGATGAGCTGAAGGTTTGGGAAGGGAAGAGACACAGTCTCCAACCTGGGCTCTCTGGAGGACAAGAGTGCTGCACGTCCACTTCCATGAGGAATATAAGGATTTGGAGATACTTACCTTTGGGAAATACTCACCTTTGGATATATGCACCTGTGGAAATACGTGAGAGACATTTGGAAGGACTTTTTGCTGGGTTGGCCACTAGCTGCAACGTGGACTACAGTAAGGCTGGGGAAAAGTTATCTGAGCGAGTGAGAATTATGATTTTGGATGTGGAAGAGACATCCCTGAACTGTTAACCCTTAAAGAGCCACAAGAGAACAGAATTTTGTTATATTTTCGTTAATTTCCCAAGACCTATAATAAAATCCTTGTTTTGTTTGAACCTTGTCTCCTTGCACTACTTGAGCAATCCCGCTGAAAGCTGTGTAACCTCTCGTGACGTCACACTGTATAATACCAGTCTCTGTATAATACCAGTCTCTGTATAATACCTGTCTCTGTATAATACCAGTCTCTGTATAATACCTGTCTCTGTATAATACCAGTCTCTGTATAGTACCTGTATAATACCGGTCTCTGTATAATACCAGTCTCTGTATAGTACCTGTATAATACCAGTCTCTGTATAATACCAGTCTCTGTATAGTACCTGTATAATACCAGTCTCTGTATAATACCAGTCTCTGTATAATACCAGTCTCTGTATAATACCGGTCTCTGTATAATACCGGTCTCTGTATAATACCTGTCTCTGTATAATACCTGTCTCTGTATAATACCAGTCTCTGTATAATACCAGTCTCTGTATAATACCGGTCTCTGTATAATACCGGTCTCTGTATAATACCTGTCTCTGTATAATACCTGTCTCTGTATAATACCTGTCTCTGTATAATACCTGTCTCTGTATAATACCAGTCTCTGTATAATACCAGTCTCTGTATAATACCAGTCTCTGTATAATACCAGTCTCTGTATAATACCAGTCTCTGTATAATACCAGTCTCTGTATAATACCAGTCTCTGTATAATACCAGTCTCTGTATAATACCAGTCTCTGTATAATACCAGTCTCTGTATAATACCAGTCTCTGTATAATACCAGTCTCTGTATAATACCAGTCTCTGTATAATACCAGTCTCTGTATAATACCTGTCTCTGTATAATACCAGTCTCTGTATAATACCTGTCTCTGTATAATACCTGTCTCTGTATAATACCTGTCTCTGTATAGTACCTGTATAATACCGGTCTCTGTATAATACCAGTCTCTGTATAGTACCTGTATAATACCAGTCTCTGTATAATACCAGTCTCTGTATAGTACCTGTATAATACCAGTCTCTGTATAATACCAGTCTCTGTATAATACCAGTCTCTGTATAATACCAGTCTCTGTATAATACCAGTCTCTGTATAATACCAGTCTCTGTATAATACCTGTCTCTGTATAATACCTGTCTCTGTATAATACCAGTCTCTGTATAATACCAGTCTCTGTATAATACCAGTCTCTGTATAATACCAGTCTCTGTATAATACCAGTCTCTGTATAATACCTGTCTCTGTATAATACCAGTCTCTGTATAATACCAGTCTCTGTATAATACCAGTCTCTGTATAATACCAGTCTCTGTATAATACCTGTCTCTGTATAATACCTGTCTCTGTATAATACCAGTCTCTGTATAATACCAGTCTCTGTATAATACCGGTCTCTGTATAATACCTGTCTCTGTATAATACCTGTCTCTGTATAATACCTGTCTCTGTATAATACCTGTCTCTGTATAATACCAGTCTCTGTATAATACCGGTCTCTGTATAATACCAGTCTCTGTATAATACCAGTCTCTGTATAATACCAGTCTCTGTATAATACCAGTCTGTGTATAATACCAGTCTGTGTATAATACCAGTCTGTGTATAATACCAGTCTGTGTATAATACCAGTCTCTGTATAATACCAGTCTCTGTATAATACCAGTCTCTGTATAATACCTGTCTCTGTATAATACCAGTCTCTGTATAATACCGGTCTCTGTATAATACCGGTCTCTGTATAATACCGGTCTCTGTATAATACCGGTCTCTGTATAATACCGGTCTCTGTATAATACCAGTCTCTGTATAATACCAGTCTCTGTATAATACCAGTCTCTGTATAATACCGGTCTCTGTATAATACCGGTCTCTGTATAATACCGGTCTCTGTATAATACCGGTCTCTGTATAATACCAGTCTCTGTATAATACCAGTCTCTGTATAATACCAGTCTCTGTATAATACCAGTCTCTGTATAATACCAGTCTCTGTATAATACCAGTCTCTGTATAATACCAGTCTCTGTATAATACCAGTCTCTGTATAATACCAGTCTCTGTATAATACCAGTCTCTGTATAGTAACAGTCAGCTAGAGGAATCAACCCCCAGTCACCCCAGCTTCAGAGTGAGAATATCTCTCATTCAATGGATCATATTCTCTCCAGCATTCACTCTCTCTTTCTATGCTCTCTCTCTCTCTCTCTCTCTCTCTCTCTCTCTCTCTCCAGCATTCATCTCTCTCTCTCTCTCTCTCTCTCTCTCTCTCTCTCTCTCTCTCTCTCTCTCTCTCTCTCTCTCTCTCTCTCTCTCTCTCTCCTCAGTCCTTTTGATAAAACCAAGTGCTATTTTGTATGAGCTTGCTGTCACACACATACAGTTAAAGCAGAGCAGAGCAAGCTCCTTTGTTGTGCAGGGGGACCGGGGAGCAGAAGTGTGTAACCCCTCTTAACCCATTGGAGAACAATGTCACTACACACAAATAAACTCCATCACGTCAGTTAAAATGAGCTTCTATTGCCTGGCCTGCTTCTGTTGCCTGGCCTGCTTCTGTTGCCTGGCCTGCTTCTGTTGCCTGGCCTGCTTCTGTTGCCTGTCCTGCTTCTGTTGCCTGGCCTGCTTCTGTTGCCTGGCCTGCTTCTGTTGCCTGGCCTGCTTCTGTTGCCTGGCCTGCTTCTGTTGCCTGGCCTGCTTCTGATGTCTGGCCTGCTTCTGATGTCTGGCCTCCTTCTGTTGCCTGGCCTGCTTCTGTTGCCTGGCCTGCTTCTGTTGCCTGGCCTGCTTCTGTTACCTGGCCTGCTTCTGTTGCCTGGCCTGCTTCTGATGTCTGGCCTCCTTCTGATGCCTGGCCTGCTTCTGTTTGCCTGGCCTGCTTCTGTTTGCCTGGCCTGCTTCTGTTTGCCTGGCCTGCTTCTGTTTGCCTGGCCTGCTTCTGTTTGCCTGGCCTGCTTCTGTTTGCCTGGCCTGCTTCTGTTTGCCTGGCCTGCTTCTGTTGCCTGGCCTGCTTCTGTTGCCTTGCCTGCTTCTGTTGCCTGGCCTGCTTCTGTTGTCTGGCCTGCTTCTGTTGTCTGGCCTGCCACCACAGAAAAGAGAGCGAGATGGAGGGGGGGGGAGAGAAGGATTGAGAGAAAGGAGGAGAAAGAGAGAGCCAGGGAGAGAGAGGAGGAGAAAGAGAGAGCCAGGGAGAGAGAGGAGGGAGAGAGGTGGTGGTGGGGGAGAGGGAGGGAGTGAGAAAGAGGAGGATAAATAAAGCGGGAAGGAGAGAGAGGTAGAGTTAATCACAGGGTGTTATCTATCTGGTGGTGACTGGATGAGAAACCCCTCGGCAGAGTGTGTTTTCTCCTTTCCCCCTCATATACACACACACACACACACGCACACACAGAAACATACATGCACGCACACACAGAAACATACAACTAAACACACACACACACACACACGTGCATATTTCATCTCCTCAGCAGCCGCTGCATGAAGGACACATTGCTTACGGAGACAGGAGAGTAGTGCTCTCTCTCTGGTCCAGCTCTCCCTTTCTCACTCTCCGTCATGATATTCCCTGTTTACTAACACTCTATAGACATGTCATGATATTCCCTGTTTACTAACACTCTATAGACATGTCATGATATTCCCTGTTTACTAACACTCTATAGACAGGTCATGATATTCCCTGTTTACTAACACTCTACAGACATGTCATGATATTCCCTGTTTACTAACACTCTATAGACAGGTCATGATATTCCCTGTTTACTAACACTCTATAGACAGGTCATGATATTCCCTGTTTACTAACACTCTATAGACAGGTCATGATATTCCCTGTTTACTAACACTCTATAGACATGTCATGATATTCCCTGTTTACTAACACTCTATAGACATGTCATGATATTCCCTGTTTACTAACACTCTATAGACATGTCATGATATTCCCTGTTTACTAACACTCTACAGACATGTCATGATATTCCCTGTTTACTAACACTCTATAGACATGTCATGATATTCCCTGTTTACTAACACTCTATAGACAGGTCATGATATTCCCTGTTTACTAACACTCTATAGACAGGTCATGATATTCCCTGTTTACTAACACTCTATAGACAGGTCATGATATTCCCTGTTTACTAACACTCTATAGACATGTCATGATATTCCCTGTTTACTAACACTCTATAGACAGGTCATGATATTCCCTGTTTACTAACACTCTATAGACATGTCATGATAATCCCTGTTTACTAACACTCTATAGACAGGTCATGATATTCCCTGTTTACTAACACTCTATAGACATGTCATGATATTCCCTGTTTACTAACACTCTATAGACATGTCATGATATTCCCTGTTTACTAACACTCTATAGACAGGTCATGATATTCCCTGTTTACTAACACTCTATAGACAGGTCATGATATTCCCTGTTTACTAACACTCTATAGACAGGTCATGATATTCCCTGTTTACTAACACTCTATAGACAGGTCATGATATTCCCTGTTTACTAACACTCTATAGACATGTCATGATATTCCCTGTTTACTAACACTCTATAGACAGGTCATGATATTCCCTGTTTACTAACACTCTATAGACAGGTCATGATATTCCCTGTTTACTAACACTCTATAGACATGTCATGATATTCCCTGTTTACTAACACTCTATAGACAGGTCATGATATTCCCTGTTTACTAACACTCTATAGACAGGTCATGATATTCCCTGTTTACTAACACTCTATAGACATGTCATGATATTCCCTGTTTACTAACACTCTATAGACAGGTCATGATATTCCCTGTTTACTAACACTCTATAGACATGTCATGATATTCCCTGTTTACTAACACTCTATAGACACGTCATGATATTCCCTGTTTACTAACACTCTATAGACATGTCATGATATTCCCTGTTCACTAACACTCTATAGACAGGTCATGATATTCCCTGTTTACTAACACTCTATAGACATGTCATGATATTCCCTGTTTACTAACACTCTATAGACAGGTCATGATATTCCCTGTTTACTAACACTCTATAGACATGTCATGATATTCCCTGTTTACTAACACTCTATAGACATGTCATGATATTCCCTGTTTACTAACACTCTATAGACATGTCATGATATTCCCTGTTTACTAACACTCTATAGACATGTCATGATATTCCCTGTTTACTAACACTCTATAGACATGTCATGATATTCCCTGTTTACTAACACTCTATAGACATGTCATGATATTCCCTGTACATCCTGAGACTTGATGTGTTACATGGTCTTACAGTAGGTGTGAGATCGGCCTCCCTCCCCTGTTAGATGGTTGCCTGCTATGAGAGAGGGAGAGAGAGAGATAAAAGAGAGAGTTGTTGGCCTGTACAAAATGGCAGTATGTTGTGGTTTCTCTTTGGTAGATTTGTCACAAATAAAATCTGATTGTGTGTGTGTGTGTGTGTGTGTGTGTGTGTGTCTCAGTGACGAGGACATGCAGAGCCTGGCCAGCCTGATGAGTATGAAGCAGGCCGACATCGGCAACCTTGACGACTTTGAGGAGGAGGACGAGGAGAATGAGGAGAACAGGGCCAATCAGGAGGAGAAGGCTGCCAAGATCACAGGTGAGAGGGAACACACACACACCTCTATTTGTTAAGGGGCCAGAAGAAGCTGCTAAGATCACAGATGAAATGCAGCAAATCTCCCCCTAAGTTGTAAAAGTTCTGCTTTGGGAAAGAGGTCTTCTGACCTCATTGGGACTTCCTGCTTAAATAAGACTACATTTAAAGAGCATTTTGTTATCAGAAGACCTTTGGTCATGTAATAACACCCATGAAGAATACATGAATAACCTAAATCACAGGATCTGCAAAAATCTACAATAATTCTACAGCTGAGGGCAATGTGTTTCTAAGCATCATGTAGATTCATCCAGTCATAGTGTTGTTGTAGCCACAAGGTGTTGTGAAGTGTTGTTCACCATGACCAGACAGCCACAGCTTAACAGTCTGCTGTGACTGAGGCATCAACAGAAATACCCAACACGCTTCCTCATCTTCTTCCTTTTTGGTTGCCATTTTGTTTCCTAATGCTTGTGGATCAAATCAAATCAAATTTTATTGGCCACATGCGCCGAATACAACAGGTGCAGACATTACAGTGAAATGCTTACTTACAGCCCTTAACCAACAGGGTCAGCATGTGTGTTTGGGAAAGAGTGTATGTGGGTGTATGGGATGTGTTCATGTTTATGGGTGTGGGTGTATGGGGTGTGTTCATGTTTATGTGTGTGGGTGTATGGGATGTGTTCATGTTTATGTGTGTGGGTGTATGGGATGTGTTCATGTTTATGTGTGTGGGTGTATGGGATGTGTTCATGTGTGGGTGTATGGGATGTGTTCGTGTGTGTGGGTGTATGGGATGTGTTCGTGGGTGTGGGTGTATGGGATGTGTTCGTGGGTGTGGGTGTATGGGATGTGTTCGTGTGTGGGTGTATGGGATGTGTTCGTGGGTGGGTGTATGGGATGTGTTGTTGGGTGTATGGGATGTGTTCGTGGGTGTTGGGTGTATGGGATGTGTTTGTGTGTGGGTGTATGGGATGTGTTCGTGGGTGTTGGGTGTATGGGATGTGTTTGTGTGTGGGTGTATGGGATGTGTTCGTGTGTGTGGGTGTATGGGATGTGTTCGTGTGTGTGGGTGTATGGGATGTGTTCGTGTGTGTGGGTGTATGGGATGTGTTCGTGTGTGTTGGGTGTATGGGATGTGTTCGTGTGTGTATGGGATGTGTTCGTGTGTGTGGGTGTATGGGATGTGTTCGTGTGTGGGTGTATGGGATGTGTTCGTGGGTGTTGGGTGTATGGGATGTGTTTGGGTGTGGGTGTATGGGATGTGTTCGTGGGTGTGGGTGTATGGGATGTGGGTGTGGGTGTGGGTGTATGGGATGTGGGTGTGGGTGTATGGGATGTGTTCGTGGGTGTGGGTGTATGGGATGTGTGTGTGGGTGTATGGGATGTGTTCGTGTGTGTGGGTGTATGGGATGTGTTCGTGTGTATGGGATGTGTTCGTGGGTGTGGGTGTATGGGATGTGTTCGTGGGTGTATGGGATGTGTTCGTGGGTGTGGGTGTATGGGATGTGTTCGTGGGTGTGGGTGTATGGGATATGTGTGTGTGTGTGGGTGTATGGGATGTGTTCGTGTGTGTGGGTGTATGGGATGTGTTCGTGTGTATGGGATGTGTTCGTGGGTGTGGGTGTATGGGATGTGTTTGTGGGTGTGGGTGTATGGGATGTGTGTGTGGGTGTATGGGATGTGTTCGTGTGTGTGGGTGTATGGGATGTGTTCGTGTGTATGGGATGTGTTCGTGGGTGTGGGTGTATGGGATGTGTTTGTGGGTGTGGGTGTATGGGATGTGGGTGTGGGTGTATGGGATGTGTTCGTGTGTGTGGGTGTATGGGATGTGTTCGTGTGTATGGGATGTGTTCGTGGGTGTGGGTGTATGGGATGTGTTCGTGGGTGTGGGTGTATGGGATGTGTTCGTGGGTGTGGGTGTATGGGATGTGTTCGTGGGTGTGGGTGTATGGGATGTGTTCGTGGGTGTATGGGATGTGTTCGTGGGTGTGGGTGTATGGGATGTGTTCGTGGGTGTGGGTGTATGGGATGTGTTCGTGGGTGTATGGGATGTGTTCGTGGGTGTGAGTGTATGGGATGTGTTCGTGTTCGTGGGTGTGGGTGTATGGGATGTGTTCGTGTTCGTGGGTGTGGGTGTATGGGATGTGTTCGTGGGTGTGGGTGTATGGGATGTGTTCGTGTTCGTGGGTGTGGGTGTATGGGATGTGTTCGTGTTCGTGGGTGTGGGTGTATGGGATGTGGTCGTGGGTGGGTGTATGGGATGTGTTCGTGGGTGGGGGTGTATGGGATGTGTTCGTGGGTGGGTGTATGGGATGTGTTCGTGGGTGTGGGTGTATGGGATGTGTTCGTGGGTGTGGGTGTATGGGATGTGTTCGTGGGTGTGGGTGTATGGGATGTGTTCGTGTGTGGGTGTATGGGATGTGTTCGTGTGTGGGTGTATGGGATGTGTTCGTGTGTGGGTGTATGGGATGTGTTCGTGGGTGTATGGGATGTGTTCGTGGGTGTGGGTGTATGGGATGTGTTCGTGGGTGTTGGGTTCATTTGCAGTTTATTCACGGACGTTTTATGTGGTGCTTTTTTGGCTTCTACTTTCTTTCTCCCTTTTCCTTCTTCCATCATGGCTCCCTCTCTCCATCTATCTATATATTCTGTTCTCCCTGATGGGCTGGCTCCCTCTCTCCATCTATCTATCTCTTCTGTTCTCCCTGATGGGCTGGCTCCCTCTCTCCATCTATCTATCTCTTCTGTTCTCCCTGATGGGCTGGCTCCCTCTCTCCATCTATCTATCTCTTCTGTTCTCCCTGATGGGCTGGCTCCCTCTCTCCATCTATCTATCTATCTCTTCTGTTCTCCCTGATGGGCTGGCTCCCTCTCTCCATCTATCTATCTCTTCTGTTCTCCCTGATGGGCTGGCTCCCTCTCTCCATCTATCTATCTCTTCTGTTCTCCCTGATGGGCTGGCTCCCTCTCTCCATCTATCTCTCTCTTCTGTTCTCCCTGATGGGCTGGCTCCCTCTCTCCATCTATCTATCTCTTCTGTTCTCCCTGATGGGCTGGCTCCCTCTCTCCATCTATCTATCTCTTCTGTTCTCCCTGATGGGCTGGCTCCCTCTCTCCATCTATCTATCTCTTCTGTTCTCCCTGATGGGCTGGCTCCCTCTCTCCATCTATCTATCTCTTCTGTTCTCCCTGATGGGCTGGCTCCCTCTCTCCATCTATCTATCTCTTCTGTTCTCCCTGATGGGCTGGCTCCCTCTCTCCATCTATCTATCTCTTCTGTTCTCCCTGATGGGCTGGCTCCCTCTCTCCATCTATCTATCTCTTCTGTTCTCCCTGATGGGCTGGCTCCCTCTCTCCATCTATCTATCTCTTCTGTTCTCCCTGATGGGCTGGCTCCCTCTCTCCATCTATCTATCTCTTCTGTTCTCCCTGATGGGCTGGCTCCCTCTCTCCATCTATCTATCCGTATATGCTCCAGATCACACTGTGACTAATGAATGGGAGCTGCTGTGTTCTGCTTTGCTTAATCTGACTTCACAAAGCATACAGTCGTGGTCAAAAGTTTTGAGAATGACTCAAGTATTGGTCTTCACAAAGTTTGCTGCTTCAGTGTTTTTAGATATTTTTGTCAGATGTTACTATGGTATACTGAAGTATAATTACAAGCATTCCATAAGTGTCAAAGGCTTTTATTGACAATTACATAAAGTTTATGCAAAGAGTCCATATTTGCAGTGTTGACCCTTCTTTTTCAAGACCTCTGCAATCTGCCCTGGCATGCTGTCAATTAACTTCTGGACCACATCCTGACTGATGGCAGTCCATTCTTGCATAATCAATGCTTGGAGTTTGTCAGAATTTGTAGGTTTTTGTTTGTCCACCCACCTCTTGAGGATTGACCATAAGTTCTCAATGGGAATAAGGTCTGGGGAGTTTCCTGGCCATGGACCCAAAATGTTGATGTTTTGTTCCCCGAGCCACTTAGTTATCACTTTTGCCTTATGGCAAGGTGTTCCATCATGCTGGAAAAGGCATTGTTCGTCACCAAACTGTTCTTGGATGGTTGGGAGAAGTTGCTCTCGGAGGATGTGTTGGTACCATTATTTATTCATGGCTGTGTTCTTAGGCAAAATTGTGAGTGAGCCCACTCCCTTGGCTGAGAAGCAACCCCACACATGAATGGTCTCAGGATGCTTTACTGTTGGCATGACACAGGACTGATGGTAGCGCTCACCTTGTCTTCTCCGGACAAGCTTTTTTCCGGATGCCCCAAACAATCTGAAAGGGGATTCATCAGAGAAAATGACTTTACCCCAGTCCTCAGCAGTCCAATCCCTGTACCTTTTGCAGAATATCAGACTGTCCCTGATGTTTTTCCTGGAGAGAAGTGGCTTCCTCGCTGCCCTTCTTGACACCAGGCCATCCTTCAAAAGACTTTGCCTCACTGTGCGTGCAGATGCACTCACACCTGCCTGCTGCCATTCCTGAGCAAGCTCTGCACTGGTGGTGCCCCGATCCCGCAGCTGAATCAACTTTAGGAGACGGTCCTGGCGCTTGCTGGACTTTCTTGGGCGCCCTGACGCCTTCTTCACAACAATTGAACCTCTCTCCTTGAAGTTCTTGATGATCCGATAAATGGTTGATTTAGGTGCAATCTTACTAGCAGCAATATCCTTGCCTGTGAAGCCCTTTTTGTGCAAAGCAATGATGACGGCACGTGTTTCCTTGCAGGTAACCATGGTTAACAGAGGAAGAACAATGATTTCAAGCACCACGCTCCTTTTAAAGCTTCCAGTCTGTTATTCTAACTCAATCAGCATGACAGAGTGATCTCCAGCCTTGTCCTCGTCAACACTCTCACCTGTGTTAACGAGAGAATCACTGACATGATGTCAGCTGGTCCTTTTGTGGCAGGGCTGAAATGCAGTGGAAATGTTTTTTGGGGGATTAAGTTCATTTTCATGGCAAAGAGGGACTTTGCAATTAATTGCAATTCATCTGATCACTCTTCATAACATTCTGGAGTATATGCACATTGCCATCATAAAAACTGAGGCAGCAGACTTTGTGAAAATTAATATTTGTGTCATTCTCAAAACTTTTGACCACGACTGTAGGCTCTTTACATTAAGCTGTATGTTTCGCCTCTTTCTACCCCTCTCTGCTCCATGTATGTATACATATACATTGGGTGCCTATAGCAGCGCGCCACTGGTCATATGCATACGGGCGTAAGTCTTTGTCAAAGTAGCAGTGGTGCTATCGGTAGTCAACCCCCATTGTCATTCCCTTAGTCCAGAGTTTCCCAAACTCGGTCCTCGGGACCCCAAGGGGTGCACGTTTTGGTTTTAGCCCTAGCACTACACAGCTGATTCAAATAATAAACTAATCATCAAGCTTTAATTATTTGAATCAGCTGTGTAGTGTTACTGCAACCTAACCTAACACACATATAACCTCTGTGAATATACAGTTGAAGTCGGAAGTTTACATACATAGTTAACAAACTATAGTTTTGGGAAGTCGTTTAGGACATCTACTTTGTGCATGCCACAAGTCATTTTTCCAACAATTGTTTACAGACAGATTATTTCACTTATAATTCACTGTATCACAATTCCAGTGGGTCAGAAGTTTACATACACTAAGTTGACTGTGCCTTTAAACAGCTTGGAAAATTCCAGAGAATGATGTCATGGCTTTTGAAGCTTCTGATAGGCTAACTGATATGATTTGAGTCAATTGGAGGTGTACCTGTGTATTTCAAGGCCTACCTTAAAACTCAGTGCCTCTTTGCTTGACATCATGGAAAAATCAAATGAAATCAGCCAAGACCTCAGAAAACAAATTGTAGACCTCCACAAGTCTGGTTCATCCTTGGGAGCAATTTCCAAACGCCTGAAGGTATCACGTTCATCTCTACAAACAATAGTACGCAAGTATAAACACCATGGGACCACACAGCCGTCATACCACTCAGGAAGGAGACGTGTTCTGTCTCCTAGAGATGAACGTACTTTGGTGCGAAAAGTGCAAATCAATCCCAGAACAACACCAAAGGACCTTGTGAAGATGCTGGAGGAAACAGGTACAAAAGTATCTATATCCACAGTAAAACGAGTCCTATATCGACATAACCTGAAAGGCCACTCAGCAAGGAAGAAGCCACTAATCCAAAACCGCCATAAAAATGCCAGACTACGGTTTGCAACTGCACATGGGGACAAAGATCGTACCTTTTGGAGAAATGTCCTCTGGTCTGATGAAACAAAAATAGAACTGTTTGGCGCAGTGGTCTAAGGCACTGCATTGCAGTGCTAACTGTGCCACTAGAGATCCTGGTTCGAATCCAGGCTCTGTCGCAGCCGGCCGCGACCGGGAGACTCATGGGCGGCGCACAATTGGCCCAGCGTCGTCCAGGGTAGGGGAGGGAATGGCCGGCAGGGATGTAGCTCAGTTGATAGAGCATGCAACGCCAGGGTTGTGGGTTCGTTTCCCACGGGGGGCCAGTATAAAAAAATATATATATATATATATGTATTCACTAACTGTAAGTCGCTCTGGATAAGAGCGTCTGCTAAATGACTAAAATGTAATGTAAATGTAATAATGACCATCGTTATGTTTGGAGGAAAAAGGGGGAGGTTGCAAGCCGAAGAACACCATCCCAACCGTGAAGCACGGGGGTGGCAGCATCATGCTGTGGGGGTGCTTTGCTGCAGGAAGGACTGGTGCACTTCACAAAATAGATGGCATCATGAGGAATGAAAATGATGTGGATATATTGAAGCAACATCTCAAGACATCAGTCAGGAAGTTAAAGCTTGGTCGCAAATGGGTCTTCCAAATGGACAATGACCCCAAGCATACTTCCAAAGTTGTGGCAAAATGGCTTAAGGACAACAATGTCAAGGTATTGGAGTGGCCATCGCAAAGCCCTGACCTCAATCCTATAGAAAATGTGTGGGCAGAACTGAAAAAGCGTGTGCGAGCAAGGAGGCTTACAAACCTGACTCAGTTACACCAGCTCTGTCAGGAGAAATGGGCCAGAATTCACCCAACTTATTGTGGGAAGCTTGTGGAAGGCCACCCGAAACGTTTGACCCAAGTTAAACAATTTAAAGGCAATGCTAGCAAATACTAATTGAGTGTATGTAAACTTCTGACCCACTGGGAATGTGATGAAAGAAATAAAAGCTGAAATAAATCATTCTCACTACTATTATTCTGACATTTCACATTCTTAAAATAAAGTGGTGATCCTAACTGACCTAAGACAGGGAAGTTTTGCTACGATTAAATGTCAGGAATTGTGAAAAACTGAGTTTAAATGTATTTGGCTAAGGTTTATGTAAACTTCCGATTTCAACTGTATGTACTCTCTTAGCCTTCAACATATATGATGTTCTACTACCTAACCTAACACACATACAGTGGGGGAAAAAAGTATTTAGTCAGCCACCAATTGTGCAAGTTCTCCCACTTAAAAAGATGAGAGAGGCCTGTAATTTTCATCATAGGTACACGTCATCTATGACAGACAAATTGAGGGAAAAAAATCCAGAAAATCACATTGTAGGATTTTTTATGAATTTATTTGCAAATTATGGTGGAAAATAAGTATTTGGTCACCTACAAACAAGCAAGATTTCTGTCTCTCACAGACCTGTAACTTCTTCTTTAAGAGGCTCCTCTGTCCTCCACTTGTTACCTGTATTAATGGCACCTGTTTGAACTTGTTATCAGTATAAAAGACACCTGTCCACAACCTCAAACAGTCACACTCCAAACTCCACTATGGCCAAGACCAAAGAGCTGTCAAAGGACACCAGAAACAAAATTGTAGACTTGCACCAGGCTGGGAAGACTGAATCTGCAATAGGTAAGCAGCTTGGTTTGAAGAAATCAACTGTGGGAGCAATTATTAGGAAATGGAAGACATAAAAGACCACTGATAATCTCCCTCGATCTGGGGCTCCACGCAAGTTCTCACCCCGTAGGGTCAAAATGATCACAAGAACGGTGAGCAAAAATCCCAGAACCACACGGGGGGACCTAGTGAATGACCTGCAGAGAGCTGGGACCAAAGTAACAAAGCCTACCATCAGTAACACACTACGCCGCCAGGGACTAAAATCCTGCAGTGCCAGACGTGTCCCCCTGCTTAAGCCAGTACATGTCCAGGCCCGTCTGAAGTTTGCTAGAGTGCATTTGGATGATCCAGAAGAGGATTGGGAGAATGTAATATGGTCAGATGAAACCAAAATAGAACTTTTTGGTAAAAACTCAACTCGTCGTGTTTGGAGGACAAAGAATGCTGAGTTGCATCCAAAGAACACCATACCTACTGTGAAGCATGGGGGTGGAAACATCATGCTTTGGGGCTGTTTTTCTGCAAAGGGACCAGGACGACTGATCCGTGTAAAGGAAAGAATGAATGGGGCCATGTATCGTGAGATTTTGAGTGAAAACCTCCTTCCATCAACAAGGGCATTGAAGATGAAACATGGCTGGGTCTTTCAGCATGACAATGATCCCAAACACACCGCCCGGGCAACAAAGGAGTGGCTTCGTAAGAAGCATTTCAAGGTCCTGGAGTGGCCTAGCCAGTCTCCAGATCTCAACCCCATAGAAAATCTTTGGAGGGAGTTGAAAGTCCGTGTTGCCCAGCGACAGCCCCAAAACATCACTGCTCTAGAGGAGATCTGCATGGAGGAATGGGCCAAAATACCAGCAACAGTGTGTGAAAACCTTGTGAAGACTTACAGAAAACGTTTGACCTGTGTCATTGCCAACAAAGGGTATATAACTTAGTATTGAGAAACTTTTGTTATTGACCAAATACTTATTTTCCACCATAATTTGCAAATAAATTCATTAAAAATCCTACAATGTGATTTTCTGGATTTTTTTTCTCATTTTGTCTGTCATAGTTGACGTGTACCTATGATGACAATTACAGGCCTCTCTCATCTTTTTAAGTGGGAGAACTTGCACAATTGGTGGCTGACTAAATACTTTTTTTCCTCACTGTATAACCTCTCTGAATATATGTACTCTCTTAGCCTTCAACATATATGATGTTCTACTACCTAACCTAACACACATATAACCTCTCTGAATATATGTACTCTCTTAGCCTTCAACATATATGATGTTCTACTACCTAACCTAACACACATATAACCTCTCTGAATATATGTGTGTATTGTATGTTATCTCTTTGCTCACTCCTCTCCTGTCTTCCTGCTCTCTGGTCTGGTTGTTTTCAGAGATGGTAAATCAGCTCAATGCTCTCAGCTGCTTAGCCGGAGACCCTGACGACTACTTCCTAAAGCTGGCTAGTAAAACGCCAAGCAGCGCTCAGTCTTCCTCCCAAGGTCTTTCTGTTTTCAGCTTTCAACCTTTTCTCTTTTTCTTTCTCACTCGTTCTCACTGTCGTCCTGTGGTTCTGTCTCGTCCTGTGGTTCTGTCTCGTCCTGTTGTTCTGTCTCGTCCTGTTGTTCTGTCTCATGTTTTTTCTGACTCTTTTCTCTCTACTGCTCTATGTCTCTCTCTCTCTACTGCTCTATGTCTCTCTCTCTACTGCTCTCTCTCTCTCTCTACTGCTCTCTCTCTCTCTCTACTGCTCTCTCTCTCTCTCTACTGCTCTATGTCTCTCTCTCTCTACTGCTCTATGTCTCTCTCTCTCTACTGCTCTGTCTCTCTCTCTACTGCTCTCTCTCTCTCTCTCTACTGCTCTCTCTCTCTCTCTACTGCTCTGTCTCTCTCTCTACTGCTCTATGTCTATCTCTCTCTACTGCTCTGTCTCTCTCTCTCTACTGCTCTATGTCTCTCTCTCTCTACTGCTCTGTCTCTCTCTCTACTGCTCTGTCTCTCTCTCTCTACTGCTCTATGTCTCTCTCTCTCTACTGCTCTGTCTCTCTCTCTCTACTGCTCTATGTCTATCTCTCTCTACTGCTCTGTCTCTCTCTCTCTACTGCTCTATGTCTCTCTCTCTCTCTACTGCTCTGTCTCTCTCTCTACTGCTCTATGTCTCTCTCTCTCTACTGCTCTGTCTCTCTCTCTACTGCTCTCTCTCTCTCTACTGCTCTATCTCTCTCTCTACTGCTCTGTCTCTCTCTCTACTGCTCTATCTCTCTCTCTACTGCTCTCTCTCTCTCTCTACTGCTCTCTCTCTCTCTCTACTGCTCTCTCTCTCTCTACTGCTCTATCTCTCTCTCTACTGCTCTATGTCTCTCTCTCTACTGCTCTATGTCTCTCTCTCTCTACTGCTCTCTCTCTCTCTCTACTGCTCTATGTCTCTCTCTCTCTACTGCTCTGTCTCTCTCTCTCTACTGCTCTCTCTCTCTCTACTGCTCTATCTCTCTCTACTGCTCTCTCTCTCTCTCTCTCTCTCTACTGCTATCTCTCTCTCTCTCTCTACTGCTCTGTCTCTCTCTCTACTGCTCTGTCTCTCTCTCTCTCTACTGCTCTATCTCTCTCTCTACTGCTCTATGTCTCTCTCTCTACTGCTCTCTCTCTCTCTCTCTCTACTGCTCTCTCTCTCTCTCTACTGCTCTATGTCTCTCTCTCTCTACTGCTCTGTCTCTCTCTCTACTGCTCTCTCTCTCTCTACTGCTCTCTCTCTCTCTCTACTGCTCTATCTCTCTCTACTGCTCTCTCTCTCTCTCTCTCTCTACTGCTCTCTCTCTCTCTCTCTCTACTGCTCTGTCTCTCTATCTACTGCTCTGTCTCTCTATCTACTGCTCTATGTCTCTCTCTCTACTGCTCTATGTCTCTCTCTCTCTCTACTGCTCTATGTCTCTCTCTCTACTGCTCTGTCTCTCTCTCTACTGCTCTGTCTCTCTCTCTACTGCTCTATGTCTCTCTCTCTCTACTGCTCTATGTCTCTCTCTCTACTGCTCTCTCTCTACTGCTCTGTCTCTCTACTGCTCTGTCTCTCTCTCTACTGCTCTATGTCTCTCTCTATCTACTGCTCTGTCTCTCTCTCTCTACTGCTCTGTCTCTCTCTCTACTGCTCTATGTCTCTCTCTCTACTGCTCTGTCTCTCTCTCTACTGCTCTGTCTCTCTCTCTCTACTGCTCTGTCTCTCTCTCTCTACTGCTCTATGTCTCTCTCTCTACTGCTCTCTCTCTACTGCTCTGTCTCTCTACTGCTCTGTCTCTCTCTCTACTGCTCTATGTCTCTCTCTATCTACTGCTCTTTGTCTCTCTCTCTCTACTGCTCTCTCTCTCTATCTACTGCTCTGTCTCTCTCTCTACTGCTCTATGTCTCTCTCTCTACTGCTCTATGTCTCTCTCTATCTACTGCTCTTTGTCTCTCTCTCTCTACTGCTCTCTCTCTCTCTACTGCTCTGTCTCTCTATCTACTGCTCTGTCTCTCTCTCTACTGCTCTATGTCTCTCTCTCTACTGCTCTATGTCTCTCTCTCTACTGCTCTATGTCTCTCTCTCTCTACTGCTCTATGTCTCTCTCTCTCTACTGCTCTATGTCTCTCTCTCTACTGCTCTGTCTCTCTCTCTACTGCTCTATGTCTCTCTCTACTGCTCTATGTCTCTCTCTCTCTACTGCTCTATGTCTCTCTCTACTGCTCTGTCTCTCTCTCTACTGCTCTATGTCTCTCTCTCTACTGCTCTGTCTCTCTCTCTATCTACTGCTCTATGTCTCTCTCTCTGTACTGCTCTATGTCTCTCTCTCTCTACTGCTCTGTCTCTCTCTCTACTGCTCTGTCTCTCTCTCTACTGCTCTGTCTCTCTCTCTCTACTGCTCTGTCTCTCTCTCTACTGCTCTGTGTCTCTCTCTCTCTACTGCTCTGTGTCTCTCTCTCTCTACTGCTCTATGTCTCTCTCTCTCTACTGATCTGTCTCTCTCTCTCTACTGCTCTGTCTCTCTCTCTCTCTATCTACTGCTCTGTGTCTCTCTCTCTCTACTGCTCTATGTCTCTCTCTCTACTGCTCTGTGTCTCTCTCTCTACTGCTCTATGTCTATCTCTCTCTACTGCTCTGTCTCTCTCTCTCTACTGCTCTGTCTCTCTCTCTACTGCTCTGTCTCTCTCTCTACTGCTCTGTCTCTCTCTCTCTCTACTGCTCTATGTCTATCTCTCTCTACTGCTCTGTCTCTCTCTCTCTACTGCTCTGTCTCTCTCTCTACTGCTCTGTCTCTCTCTCTACTGCTCTGTGTCTCTCTCTCTACTGCTCTATGTCTCTCTCTCTACTGCTCTGTCTCTCTCTCTCTACTGCTCTGTCTCTCTCTCTACTGCTCTGTCTCTCTCTCTCTACTGCTCTGTCTCTCTCTCTACTGCTCTGTCTCTCTCTCTCTACTGCTCTGTCTCTCTCTCTACTGCTCTGTCTCTCTCTCTACTGCTCTCTCTCTCTACTGCTCTCTCTCTCTACTGCTCTATATCTCTCTCTACTGTTCCATCTCTCTCTCTACCCCTCTCTCTTGCTCTCGCTCCCTCTCTCTCTCACCCTCGCCCTCTCTGTCTCTCTCACCCTCGCCCTCTCTCTCTCTCTCACCCTCGCGCTCTCTCTCTCTCCCTCTCTGTGCCATTGGTGATGTGGTTGTGTTATAGTTCAGTGTTCCCAGTATCCATATTGTCAGATGATGTTTAGTACATTGGCAGGTTTTCTGCCCCTTTTCAGTTTGCCCTCTTGGTGTCCAAGCCCCCGAAACCTGAACCCTGAACCTCCCCCTTTGTTTGACCGTCTGCAATTTGTAGTGAACCAATGACCAGTCATATTCCTCTTCTATGGTGTTGCTTTGTCACCATAGAGAGAAGGAAACACATTGCTGCTGGCCTAATATGGGTCAGAATGCAGCAGGAGAAATAACACACCTTATCAGCTACTACCACTTCACTAGGTATACACACACACTCTCTCACACACACACACACACTCACTCACACACACACACACACACACACACACACACACACACACACACACACGCTCTCTCACACACACACACGCTCTCTCACACACACACACGTTCTCTCTCACACACACTCTCCCACACACACACACAAACTCACACACACACACACACACACACACACTCTCCATACACACACTCCCTCACACTATCTCACACACACACACTATATCTCACACACACACACACACACCACACACGCTCATCTTCTCACTCACTCTGTGCATAGACTTTCCACTCTCACATACCACATTCAGAAGCACACACAGTTAGCATTTTGTTTCTCACACACTTTCACTGTTGGGACACACACACACACACGACCTAGTCAGGCATTGTTGGCTTGATGATGAAGAAGATGAATCTCTGATCTCTGTAGCAACTCCCAGCCAGCACTAGTGGTTCCTCATGGCAACCCGGGCACATCAATCTCTGCTGAATGCCTCCACTGGACTGGAGTAAAAGTGGACTGGGATGGGACGCAAGTGCATTAACCATTCACCTTTTACCAGTAGGAAGGAATACTTTTGGAAACCAAATGAACTCGAGTGGTTCACTCCAAAGTGCAGATTTTTTTATTTCCTTTTATTTCTGGATGTTTCTCTTCATTTTGATCATTTCATCAGGGTTGGTTGTGAGGGCGTTTGTTATCTCAACTCATTTTCTTCTGCTAGTTTGAACTGTTTTCCTTCCTTTTTCTCTTTTTTTGTTCATTCGTTCTTTCGTTCCTGCATTGTTGTGGTTCCCATGGCGACAGAGCTGATCAGTAAGCTGAACTTCCTGGAGGAGGATCAGGACACGCCGCCTGCCCTCTGCTCCAATCCCTTCGAAGAGCCAGATGATGATGTTGATGACCCCTCCCACCCGGAACACACCAATCTCTTCAACCCGTTCGGTGACCCGGATGATGATGATGGTAGGCATGACCTTTGACCTCTATCTACCTGTTCTGTCTCTCTCTCTTTACCTCTACCTCTGTCTCGCTCCGTCTCTTTCTCTTTTTTAAAATAATTTTACCCCCCTTTTCTCCCCAATATTGTGATATCCAATTACGATCTTGTCTCATTGCTACAACTCCCCAACGGGCTCGTGAGAGGCGAAGGTCAAGTCATACGTCCTCCGAAACATGACCCGCCAAACCGCGCTTCTTAACACCCGCTTAACCCGGAAGCCAGCCGCACCAATGTGTCGGAGGAAACACCGTCCAACTGACGACCGAAGTCAGCCTGCAGGCGCCCGGCCCGCCACAAGGAGTCGCTAGAGCGCGATGAGCCAAGTAAAGCCCCCCCCCAGCCAAACCCTCCCCTAACCCGGACGATGCTGGGCCAATTGTGCGCCGTCCTATAGGACTCCTGGTCACGGCCGGTTGTGACACAGCTTGGGATCGAACCTGTGTCAGTAGTGACGCCTCAAGCACTGTGATGCAGTGCCTTAGACCACTGCGTCACTCGGGAGGCCCAGTCTCTCTCTCTCTACTGTATGTCTACCTCTCTAGAAGGGGTTAGGGGTTAGCAGATTTACACTACATGCTCGTCGAAAATTTCATTCCAAAATCATGGGCATTAATATGGAGTTGGTCCCCCCTTTTGCTGCTATAACAGCCTCCACTCTTCTGGGAAGGCTTTCCACTAGATGTTGGAACATTTCTGCGGGGACTTGCTTCCATTCAGCCACCCAGATTCGTCCATCCATCGGACTGCTAGATGTTTAAAGCGTGATTTATCACTCCAGAGAACGCTTTTCCACTGCTCCAGAGTCCAATGGCGGCGAGCTTTTACACCACTCTAGCCAACGCTTGGCATTGCGCAATGGTGATCTTAGGCTTGTGTGCGGCTGCTCGGCCATGGAAACCCATTTCATGAAGCTCCCGAAGAACAGGCAGTTTGGAACTCGGTAGTGAGTGTTGCAACCAAGGACAAACTATTTATTTTTACGTCTTCAGCACTCGGCAGGTCCATTCTGTGAGCTTGTGTGGCCTACCACTTCGCGGCTGAGCCGTTGTTGCTCCTAGATGTTTCCACTTCACAATAACATCACTTACAGCTCTAGCAGGGCAGAAATTTGACGAAATGACTTGTTGTAAAGGTCGCATCCTATGACGGTGCCACGTTGAAAGTCACTGAGCTCTTCAGTAAGGCCATTCTACTGCCAATGTTTGTCTATGGAGATTGCATGGCTGTGTGCTCGATTTTATACACCTGTCAGCAACGGGTGTGGCTGAACTAGCCGTAGCCACTAATTTGAAGAGGTGTCCATATACTTTTGGCCATGTAGTGTATATTATTATGGGGACAAAGTGATAGACTGATTGTTTATCCTCTATGAGGCTTTATATTGTGGTTTCTATCCAAGTTTAATGACATAGTTGTTGAAAGATTTCTTTATTGTTCTGAGGTTGTTTTATAAAGTGCTTCATGCCAAACTAAATGTTACCCTTTTGTTGCTGTTGAGCTGTCTCACGTAGCATTGGGAATCATTTGTGTGTGTGTGTTTATGTATTCTGTCACTAAAGCAGAATACTGTCAGACAGACAGACAGACAGCTAAGACAATATTGACCCATCTCTCTCTCTCTCTCTGTCTGACCACCATAGTAGACAGACATGACACTCCTCTCTCTTTCTCTCTGTCAGTGCGTCTTTCTCTCTCTCTCTCTCTGTGTGTGCGTGCCTGTGTATGTCTCTAACCCCCTCTCTCTCTCTGTGTGTGTGTGCTTGTGTATGTCTCTAACCCTCTCTCTCTCCCCCCCAGACACAGGGCCCCCCTCCCTCACCCTCCGACAGGACCAAGAGGCCTACTGTGACCAAGAACCCTCCAACCCCTTCGACGAGGACGAAAACAACACGCACTCACACACAGAGTCCAACCCGTTTGACCAGCCCGACCAGGACCTAGACCCCCAGGGGCCCCAGGTCCAGCAGCCGGAGGCTCCCAAACCCAGGGGGAGGAAGGGGGTCAGGCCGGTGGATATGAGCAAGTACCTGTATGCTGATACTAACGCACCACCAGAGGACCAACTGGATGAGTAAGTTACAGGGGGGATGTGTGGGGTGGGTCGGTGTGTGTGTGTGTGTGGGGGGGGTTAAAGAGTGTGGGGGTTAAAGAGAGAGAGTGTGTGTGTGGAGATTCTTCAAATAGCCACCCTTTGCCTTGATGACAGCTTTGCCTACTCTTGGCATTCTCTCAACCAGCTTCATGAGGTAGTCACCTGGAATGCATTTAAATTAACAGGTGTGCCTTCTTAAAAGTTGTGGAATTTATTTCCTTCTTAATGCGTTTGAGCCAATCAGTTGTGTTGTGACAAGGTAGGGGGGTATACAGAAGATAACCCTATTTGGTAAAAGACCAAGTCCATATTATGTCAAGAACAGCTCAAATAAGCAAAGACAGATTACAGTCCATCATTACTTTAAGACATGAAGGTCAGTCAATACGTAACATTTCAAGAACTTTTCAAGTTTCTTCAAGTGCAGTCGCAAAAACCATCAAGCGCTATGATGAAACTGGCTCTCATGAGGACCGCCACAGGAAAGGAAGACCCAGAGTTACCTCTGCTGCAGATGATATGTTCATTAGAGTTACCAGCCTCAGAAATGGTAGCCTACTGCTGCATTGGCCTATAGGCTCTGAGTTCCATGTGCTCGTTTCTTTAGCCGCCAATGGATCACGGTGTATCAATGGCATTTATCCTACAATGGCAGAGGCTGGTGATCTTGACTTAAAAAAAAAAAAAATGTTATTGAGATTTTTATAATTAACCACGTGACAATGATTTTGAGAAACGAAAACGATATTATTGAAATAAAACTGTTACATGAAAATGCGCATATGAAAATCATAACTGGCACACAGAACGGTAGATATGGTAGGATCAATTGTAAGCTTCCCCAAACTTGAAAATCACACGCCGCCAATTAAGTCTTTATAAAATAATTGCCTCCATGTTTCCATGTTTCCATGGTCATATTTAGCCTAAAGGCTATTTTGAAGCAAGGTAAGACATGCCTCAAAATATGAAATAAAACTTTCAGGTTTCAAACAATTAAGTATTTTCAAAATGCCTCCAACTCACATTGTAAAGTGGTGGGGGATGTGCTGATAGCCTGTTGCCTGCACTTGAATGGGAGGCACGCTTCAATTACCAGTTGAGAAATAAAAATAGTAGCTCTTTTTAATCGTGCACCAAAACTGTTTTTAACACACGATTACATTTAGAATTGTTGCGCATTGAATGGGCTTCTGAAAGCACATTTTACTCCAGCAGCAACCCTCAAAATAGTCTCTGTATGTTGTGCGTGTGTGATAGTTGTGTTGGATAAATAAGATACATGATGACTAACGAAAACACACACAGGCCAATTTCATTCCACTCAATTATGCAAATTACCTATAGACCGATAAGCATGACGGTCAAATGTATTTCCATCGACTGGTATTTCCATCAATGAATAAAACTCTATGGGATTTTTTTTCTCCCGGTCATTTCGGCCAGCAACAGTTTTATTTATCGCCTTTAAAAAAATGTTTAGTGACAAAAGCCGTCAATTGCCAGCTAACGGAAACCCTGGTGTGTGTATCTGTGTTTATCTTCATGTGTAATCCTGTGTGCACAGTTGTTGTTTCTGTATATGTACGTGTGTGTGTCTGTATATGTACGTGTGTGTGTGTGTGTCTGTATATGTGTGTGTGTGTGTGTGTGTGTGTGTGTGTGTGTGTGTGTGTGTGTGTGTGTCTGTGTGCGTGTGTGTGTCTGTGTGCGTGCGTGCGTGTGTGTGTGTGTGTGTGTGTGTCTGTGTGCGTGTGTGTGTGTGTGTGTGCGTGTGTGCGTGTGTGTGTGTGTGTGTGTGTGTGTGTGTGCGTGTGTATGTGTACGTGTGTGTGTGTGTGTGTGTGTGTGTGCGTGTGTGCGTGTGTGTGTGTGTGTGTGTGTGTGTGTGTGTGTGTGTGTGTGTGTGTGTGTGTGTGTGTGTGTGTGTGTGTGTGTGTGTGTGTGTGTAGCCTTGTGAGAGTTACACAAGCCCCCCCCAACCCTGAGACACAGTGACTAGGGAGCTCTTTCAGAAACAAGGACTCTGTTGTTCCCTTCATTCTTTCTGCTTGTCTCCCCCCCTCTATCCCCCTCTCCTTCCCCACTCTATCCCCCCTCTATCCCCCTCTCCTTCCCCCCTCTATCCCCCTCTCCTTCCCTCTCTCCTTCTCCCTCTCCACCCCACTCTATCCCCCTCTCCTTCCCCACTCTATCCCCTCTCCTTCCCCCCTATATCCCCCTCTATCCCCCCTCTCCACCCCCCTCTATTCCCCCCTCTATCCCCCTCTCCACCCCCCTCTATTCCCCCCTCTATCCCCCTCTCCACCCCCCTCTATTCCCCCTCTATCCCCCCTCTCCACCCCCCTCTATTCCCCCTCTATCCCCCTCTCCACCCCCCCTCTATTCCCCCCTCTATCCCCCTCTCCACCCCCCTCAATTCCCCCTCTATCCCCCTCTCCCCCCCTCTATTCCCCTCTATCCTCCTCTCCATCCCCCCTCTATTCCCCCTTCTATCCCCCCTCCTTCCCCCCTCTATCCCCCCTCTCCTTCTCCCTCTCCCCCCTCTCCTTCCCCCTCTCCACCCCTCTCTATCCCCCTCTCCTTCTCCCTCTCCACCCCCCTCTATCCCCCTCTCCTTCCCCCTCTATCCCCCTCTCCTCTCCCCCTCTATCCTCCTCTCCTCTCCCCCTCTATCCCCCTCTCCTCTCCCCTCTATCCTCCTCTATCCCCCTCTCCTCTCCCCCTCTATCCCCCTCTCCTCCAAACTTGGATGTAAGACGATAACCCTATCTTTCCTATTCAGTTTGGGTTTAGGGGATATTTGCTCTGGTGCCCTTTTAACTTTGTCAAAACCCTAGAATACTCAACAAAATACTGAACCCCCTCACTAACATTCCTCCTCCCAACCCCCTCACTAATATTTCTCCTCCCAACCCCCTCACTAACATTTCTCCTCCCAACCCCCTCACTAACATTCCATCCCCCAACCCCATCACTAACATTCCTCCTCCCAACCCCATCACTAACATTCCTCCTCCCAACCCCATCACTAACATTCCTCCTCCCAACCCCATCACTAACATTCCTCCTCCCAACCCCATCACCAACATTCCTCCTCCCAACCCCATCACTAGCATTCCTCCTCCCAACCCCATCACAAGGCACTCCTAGGTTATTGAGTCCACCATGGTTTTTTTTGTCCCAGGCAACGTCTCAAATGACACCCTATTCCCTACATAGTGCAATATGTTTATGTAGAGCACTATATAGAGAATATGGTGCCATTTGGGACTCAGTCCTAGCCTCTGGAGTAGCAGAGAGAGAGAGAGAGAGAGAACTCAGTGTTTTAACTGGGGCTGCGGTATACCGCCGTTGAATTAAGTTTTACATCGTCACATCCGAGTGTACCTTCAAATTCCCTTGCCCAAGCTAGGGAGAGTGATGATCTGATAGGCAACATCCTTTGTGGAAAGCTTGGAAGTTGTGCCTAGCAACAACCAACCTAAAGCTATTTATGCACCTAGCAAGCTAACATAGCACTCTCGTCAGGTAGCTAGCTATAGTTACCCATAGCTGGCTGGCTAGCTTTATAGTTTGTTTATTTATTCGAATACATTTTCGAATTCCAAAAAAAAGTGTTTAGTTAGCTAGCTATGTTTATAGGCTCGTCACTATGAGTCTGAGACACTTTGAGCGTCATATTTCCCATTTTCCACCTCTAAAATGAATGTTGTCTATACATATTTGTTAGCTAGCTAGCTAGCATGCAAGCGTAGTAATTTTCTCTCACATGCCGAAAAGATGCAGTCATCTTGATTTAAATTGGACACTTCGCGGCCACCAGAGTTTGACACGTGACTACAGTTTTCATTGAATTGTGGGCCATAACAACACCGCAAGTGATCAAAACTGTTCATTTGCTCCCTCGAGCTAAATCCAGGGCCGAGGGGGTAACTTTGGTGAATTGGACTGCCACTTAAGATGGCAATCAAACTGCATCCGGTTTCCACAGGGATACCCCGAGGGAAAGTGGCTAGCCCGAGGGGCTGAGGGGGTAAAAATTACACGATTGGACTGCAGCCTGGGTCTTTTCACATGTCTTTTAGCCAAGGCAGGTCTGTCAGATGAATGCCACAGCTTCTATGGCTCTGTTTGCTTTTCTCTCCTCTCCTCCTTTCTCCTCCTTTCTCTTGGCCGGGGTTAGATAGACACTGAACTTGTCTTTTCATTGAGCCTGATACCTAGCCAAACCCCCCCTTCCCCAGTTCTCTGGCTGTGTGTGTGTGTGAGTGTTGAATGAGTGACGTGGAGCGGTGTAACCTGTTTCAACCCTGCGGGCTGACCTGTGTATTGATAAGATCCTGTGTGTGTGTGTCTGTCAGTGCCCAGCATGGCAGTCGGGATATGAGGTCACTCAGAGCTGACCTCAGAGCACCTGTGTCCTGTGTTACCCAACCATCCGTTTAACTCACTGTGTGTGTGTGTCCTTTTGAGTTACTGCTAGCTGTGTGGTGGTTCTGAGGTACTACTAGCTGTGTGGTTCTGAGGTACTACTAGCTGTGTGGTGGTTCTGAGGTACTACTAGCTGTGTGGTTCTGAGGTACTACTAGCTGTGTGGTGGTTCTGAGGTACTACTAGCTGTGTGGTGGTTCTGAGGTACTACTAGCTGTGTGGTGGTTCTGAGGTACTACTAGCTGTGTGGTTCTGAGGTACTACTAGCTGTGTGGTGGTTCTGAGGTACTACTAGCTGTGTGGTGGTTCTGAGGTACTACTAGCTGTGTGGTTCTGAGGTACTACTAGCTGTGTGGTGGTTCTGAGGTACTACTAGCTGTGTGGTGGTTCTGAGGTACTACTAGCTGTGTGGTTCTGAGGTGCTACTAGCTGTGTGGTTCTGAGGTACTACTAGCTGTGTGGTTCTGAGGTACTACTAGCTGTGTGGTTCTGAGGTACTACTAGCTGTGTGGTTCTGAGGTACTACTAGCTGTGTGGTGGTTCTGAGGTACTACTAGCTGTGTGGTGGTTCTGAGGTACTACTAGCTGTGTGGTGGTTCTGAGGTACTACTAGCTGTGTGGTTCTGAGGTACTACTAGCTGTGTGGTGGTTCTGAGGTACTACTAGCTGTGTGGTGGTTCTGAGGTACTACTAGCTGTGTGGTGGTTCTGAGGTACTACTAGCTGTGTGGTTCTGAGGTACTACTAGCTGTGTGGTGGTTCTGAGGTACTACTAGCTGTGTGGTGGTTCTGAGGTACTACTAGCTGTGTGGTGGTTCTGAGGTACTACTAGCTGTGTGGTTCTGAGGTACTACTAGCTGTGTGGTGGTTCTGAGGTACTACTAGCTGTGTGGTGGTTCTGAGGTACTACTAGCTGTGTGGTTCTGAGGTACTACTAGCTGTGTGGTGGTTCTGAGGTACTACTAGCTGTGTGGTGGTTCTGAGGTACTACTAGCTGTGTGGTTCTGAGGTGCTACTAGCTGTGTGGTTCTGAGGTACTACTAGCTGTGTGGTTCTGAGGTACTACTAGCTGTGTGGTTCTGAGGTACTACTAGCTGTGTGGTTCTGAGGTACTACTAGCTGTGTGGTGGTTCTGAGGTACTACTAGCTGTGTGGTGGTTCTGAGGTACTACTAGCTGTGTGGTGGTTCTGAGGTACTACTAGCTGTGTGGTTCTGAGGTACTACTAGCTGTGTGGTGGTTCTGAGGTACTACTAGCTGTGTGGTGGTTCTGAGGTACTACTAGCTGTGTGGTGGTTCTGAGGTACTACTAGCTGTGTGGTTCTGAGGTACTACTAGCTGTGTGGTGGTTCTGAGGTACTACTAGCTGTGTGGTGGTTCTGAGGTACTACTAGCTGTGTGGTTCTGAGGTGCTACTAGCTGTGTGGTTCTGAGGTACTACTAGCTGTGTGGTTCTGAGGTACTACTAGCTGTGTGGTTCTGAGGTACTACTAGCTGGGTGGTTCTGAGGTACTACTAGCTGTGTGGTGGTTCTGAGGTACTACTAGCTGTGTGGTGGTTCTGAGGTACTACTAGCTGTGTGGTGGTTCTGAGGTACTACTAGCTGTGTGGTTCTGAGGTACTACTAGCTGTGTGGTGGTTCTGAGGTACTACTAGCTGTGTGGTTCTGAGGTACTACTAGCTGTGTGGTGGTTCTGAGGTACTACTAGCTGTGTGGTTCTGAGGTACTACTAGCTGTGTGGTTCTGAGGTACTACTAGCTGTGTGGTTCTGAGGTACTACTAGCTGTGTGGTGGTTCTGAGGTACTACTAGCTGTGTGGTTCGGAGGTACTACTAGCTGTGTGGTTCTGAGGTACTACTAGCTGTGTGGTGGTTCTGAGGTACTACTAGCTGTGTGGTGTTTCTGAGGTACTACTAGCTGTGTGGTGGTTCTGAGGTACTACTAGCTGTGTGGTGGTTCTGAGGTACTACTAGCTGTGTGGTGGTTCTGAGGTATTACTAGCTGTGTGGTTCTGAGGTACTACTAGCTGTGTGGTGGTTCTGAGGTACTACTAGCTGTGTGGTTCTGAGGTACTACTAGCTGTGTGGTGGTTCTGAGGTACTGCTAGCTGTGTGGTTCTGAGGTACTACTAGCTGTGTGGTTCTGAGGTACTACTAGCTATGTGGTTCTGAGGTACTACTAGCTGTGTGGTTCTGAGGTACTACTAGCTGTGTGGTGGTTCTGAGGTACTACTAGCTGTGTGGTGGTTCTGAGGTACTACTAGCTGTGTGGTGGTTCTGAGGTACTACTAGCTGTGTGGTGGTTCTCAGGTACTACTAGCTGTGTGGTGGTTCTGAGGTACTACTAGCTGTGTGGTTCTGAGGTACTACTAGCTGTGTGGTTCTGAGGTACTACTAGCTGTGTGGTTCTGAGGTACTACTAGCTGTGTGGTTCTGAGGTACTACTAGCTGTGTGGTTCTGAGGTACTACTAGCTGTGTGGTTCTGAGGTACTACTAGATGTGTGGTGGTTCTGAGGTGCTACTAGCTGTGTGGTTCTGAGTTACTACTAGCTGTGTGGTTCTGAGGTACTACTAGCTGTGTGGTTCTGAGGTACTACTAGCTGTGTGGTTCTGAGGTACTACTAGCTGTGTGGTGGGTCTGAGGTACTACTAGCTGTGTGGTTCTGAGGTACTACTAGCTGTGTGGTGGTTTTGAGGTACTACTAGCTGTGTGGTTCTGAGGTACTACTAGCTGTGTGGTGGTTCTGAGGTACTACTAGCTGTGTGGTTCTGAGGTACTACTAGCTGTGTGGTTCTGAGGTACTACTAGCTGTGTGGTGGTTCTGAGGTACTGCTAGCTGTGTGGTTCTGAGGTACTACTAGCTGTGTGGTTCTGAGGTGCTACTAGCTGTGTGGTGGGTCTGAGGTACTACTAGCTGTGTGGTTCTGAGGTACTACTAGCTGTGTGGTGGTTCTGAGGTACTACTAGCTGTGTGGTTCTGAGGTACTACTAGCTGTGTGGTGGTTCTGAGGTACTACTAGCTGTGTGGTTCTGAGGTACTACTAGCTGTGTGGTTCTGAGGTACTACTAGCTGTGTGGTGGTTCTGAGGTACTGCTAGCTGTGTGGTTCTGAGGTACTACTAGCTGTGTGGTTCTGAGGTGCTACTAGCTGTGTGGTGGTTCTGAGGTGCTGCTAGCTGTGTGGTGGTTCTGAGGTACTACTAGCTGTGTGGTGGTTCTGAGGTACTACTAGCTGTGTGGTGGTTCTGAGGTACTACTAGCTGTGTGGTTCTGAGGTACTACTAGCTGTGTGGTGGTTCTGAGGTACTACTAGCTGTGTGGTGGTTCTGAGGTACTACTAGCTGTGTGGTGGTTCTGAGGTACTACTAGCTGTGTGGTGGTTCTCAGGTACTACTAGCTGTGTGGTTCTGAGGTACTACTAGCTGTGTGGTTCTGAGGTACTACTAGCTGTGTGGTGGTTCTGAGGTACTACTAGCTGTGTGGTTCTGAGGTACTACTAGCTGTGTGGTTCTGAGGTGCTACTAGCTGTGTGGTGGTTCTGAGGTACTACTAGCTGTGTGGTTCTGAGGTACTACTAGCTGTGTGGTTCTGAGGTACTACTAGCTGTGTGGTGGTTCTGAGGTGCTACTAGCTGTGTGGTTCTGAGGTACTACTAGCTGTGTGGTTCTGAGCTACCTGGTCAGCTATGTTGGTGTTGAATGTGTGTTCCTAAGTAAAGTACAGGGCTTTAGAGGATGTAAAGTACTATGCCTGTAAAATTCCAAAATGTTACAACCTTTTGACATGCCATGTCTCTCTCTCCCCCCCTCGATTTCTTTCCCTCCTTACCTCTCTCTCCCCCTCTCCCTTGCTCTCTCTGCCTCTCACTCACTCCCTCTCTCCCCTCCCTCACTCCTTGTCCCCCTCTCTCCTTCAGATCCAACCCGTTCTACGAGCCCCAGACCTCCAGCCCATCCCGGCCCTCCGGGGGCCCCTCTCCAGACTTCAGTAGCCAGAAGAGGAGAGCCCCGCTGCCTCCCAGACCTCCAGGCCCCAGCCCCTCGGCCCCCAACACCTCCAGGGAGGGGCCAGAGAGGGAGAGATCCATGCCCAGTGGACCCAGTGCCGTGGCAGCCGTGGTGGGGCGAGAGCTAGCCTTCTCCTCCCCTAAGGTAAAACTATTTGAAGAGGGTAATGTGCCCCCCCCCTCATCTGAATATAGGTATTAGTTTATTGGGCTGTTTGTTTATTTATTTAAATTCTTCATTTCTGGTAGTTGTAATTAAACGGCTGGTGGTCACACACACATGAGGAGCCAGCCCAGTGGCCAGGAGTGATTGGGTGAGGGGGGGTTAAGTAGTTTGTATGAGGTGCAGGGCAGAAAGCATATGAGGGGCTTAAACACATCAGTAGACTGATTACAGGGGTGTAGGAACCCCATCTGCCCCAAACCCCCCCACCCCACCCCATGGACACAAACACACACACACACATTACATACACACACCCTCCCTCCGTGGCTGGCTAGCTGGCTGTTCTAGTTGTGGAGGACAGGCTTGGCTGTAGTGTAGCTAGCTGGCTGTTCTAGTTGTGGAGGGCAGGGTTGGCTGTAGTGTAGCTAGCTGGCTGTTCTAGTTGTGGAGGGCAGGGTTGGCTGTAGTGTAGCTAGCTGGCTGTTCTAGTTGTGGAGGGCAGGGTTGGCTGTAGTGTAGCTAGCTGGCTGTTCTAGTTGTGGAGGGCAGGGTTGGCTGTAGTGTAGCTAGCTGGCTGTTCTAGTTGTGGAGGGCAGGGTTGGCTGTAGTGTAGCTAGCTGACTGTTCTAGTTGTGGAGGGCAGGGTTGGCTGTAGTGTAGCTAGCTGGCTGTTCTAGTTGTGGAGGGCAGGGTTGGCTGTAGTGTAGCTAGCTGACTGTTCTAGTTGTGGAGGGCAGGGTTGGCTGTAGTGTAGCTAGCTGGCTGTTCTAGTTGTGGAGGGCAGGGTTGGCTGTAGTGTAGCTAGCTGGCTGTTCTAGTTGTGGAGGGCAGGGTTGGCTGTAGTGTAGCTAGCTGGCTGTTCTAGTTGTGGAGGGCAGGGTTGGCTGTAGTGTAGCTAGCTGGCTGTTCTAGTTGTGGAGGGCAGGGTTGGCTGTAGTGTAGCTAGCTGACTGTTCTAGTTGTGGAGGGCAGGGTTGGCTGTAGTGTAGCTAGCTGACTGTTCTAGTTGTGGAGGGCAGGGTTGGCTGTAGTGTAGCTAGCTGGCTGTTCTAGTTGTGGAGGGCAGGGTTGGCTGTAGTGTAGCTAGCTGGCTGTTCTAGTTGTGGAGGGCAGGGTTGGCTGTAGTGTAGCTAGCTGGCTGTTGTAGTTGTGGAGGGCAGGGCTGGCTGTTGTGTAGCTAGCTGACTGTTCTAGTTGTGGAGGGCAGGGTTGGCTGTAGTGTAGCTAGCTGGCTGTTCTAGTTGTGGAGGGCAGGGTTGGCTGTAGTGTAGCTAGCTGGCTGTTCTAGTTGTGGAGGGCAGGGTTGGCTGTAGTGTAGCTAGCTGGCTGTTCTAGTTGTGGAGGGCAGGGTTGGCTGTAGTGTAGCTAGCTGGCTGTTCTAGTTGTGGAGGGCAGGGTTGGCTGTAGTGTAGCTAGCTGGCTGTTCTAGTTGACGAGGGCAGGGTTGGCTGTAGTGTAGCTAGCTGGCTGTTCTAGTTGTGGAGGGCAGGGTTGGCTGTAGTGTAGCTAGCTGGCTGTTCTAGTTGTGGAGGGCAGGGTTGGTGCAGTAACAGTAATGGTGGTCGTATGTAATTAAGGCAGGAGGCTTTATCAACCAGCTGCACAGCCGTGTGACCGTGGGTAAGGGGGTCTAAATGACTTTAATTATCCAGACTCAGTGGCCTGTGGTGGGCCGCACTCCGCCAAGGGCTGCCCCTGTCTCTAGAGCTCCGTGTGGGGAGGGAAGGAGGGGAGGGAGGGGAGGAGGAGTAGAGTAGAGGGGAGGGAGGGAGGGAGGGGAGAGATGTAGAGAAAGAAAGAAAGAAAGACGGAGGCTGTTGCAGGAGAGATATTCAGTGGAAAATGGGGCCCAGAGTTGTTTTTCTGTAAATATTGTCACAGAGAAACACACACATGCGAATGAACACACACACACCTAAACACACATGCACCATGATGAGCAACCCCTACACGCGTGTGTGTGTGTGTGTGTGTGTGTGTGTGTTAGTACGCATAGATTCCAGGTTGCCCAAAAACTTTGGCCAAGGCTTAGCTTCAACTCATTTCTGGCTGCTGCATAAATCATATTTAAAGGGTTAGGAAGGACATTGTTGGAACATTGTATTATTTAAGTCCGTCGTGTGCGTGCGTACGTGTGGTGTGGTGTGTGCATCTGCTTGTGTGTGGTCTTGTTGAAGTCCACCGTGTGTGTGTGTGTGTGTGTGTGTGTGTGTGTTTTTAGTCCAGTTTGTCATGGTGTTAAGCCTACCTCTTCAACAGCAGACTGTGGTGAATCAGGACAGGCTGTGTTCTTATAGCCACTACACTTTGTATAATAGTAGGATTTTAACGTTGACATTTAGTCATTAAACAGACGCTGTTATTCAGAGCTGCTTCCAGTTAGTAGCTAGGTGAGACAACCACATATAGTTTCAAGTGTTATGATGATACTCCTGTTATATATGCTATTCCCTGAGTATACCAGACATTAAGAACACCTTCCTAATATTGAGTTGCACCATTTGATTTACACAACATGCCTACCACTTTGAAGATGCAAAATATTTTTTATTGTGAAACAAACAAGAAATAAGACAAAAAAACGGAACTTGAGCGTGCATAACTATTCACCCCCCCCCAAAGTCAATACTTTGTAGAGCCACCTTTTGCAGCAATTACAGCTGCAAGTCTCTTGGGGTATGTCTCTATAAGCTAGTTACATCTAGCCACTGGGATTTTTGCCCATTCTTCAAGGCAAAACTGCTCCAGCTCCTTCAAGTTGGATGGATTCCGCTGGTGTACAGCAATCTTTAAGTCATACCACAGATTCTCAATTGGATTGAGGTCTGGGCTTTGACTAGGCCATTCCAAGACATTTAAATGTTTCCCCTTAAACCACTCAAGTGTTGCTTTAGCAGTATGCTTAGGGTCATTGTCCTGCTGGAAGGTGAACCTCCGTCCCAGTCTCAAATCTCTGGAAGACTGAAACAGGTTTCCCTCAAGAATTTCCCTATATTTAGCGCCATCCATCATTCCTTCAACTCTGACCAGTTTCCCAGTCCCTGCCGATGAAAAACATCCCCACAGCATGATGCTGCTTTTCTCGGGGTGATGAGAGGTGTTGGGTTTGCGCCAGACATAGCGTTTTCCTTGATGGCCAAAAAGCTCAATTTTAGTCTCATCTGACCAGAGTACCTTCTTCCATATGTTTGGAGAGTCTCCCACATGGCTTTTGGCGAACACCAAACATGTTTGCTTATTTTTTTCTTTAAGCAATGGCTTTTTTTCTGGCCACTCTTCCGTAAAGCCCAGCTCTGTGGAGTGTACCGCTTAAAGTGGTCCTATGGACGGATACTCCGATCTCCGCTGTGGAGCTTTGCAGCTCCTTCAGGGTTATCTTTGGTCTCTCTTTGTTGCCTCTCTGATTAATACACTCCTTGCCGGGTCCGTGAGTTTTGGTGGGCGGCCCTCTCTTGACAGGTTTGTTGTGGTGCCATATTCTTTCAATTTTTTAATAATGGATTTAATGGTGCTCCGTGGGATGTTCAAAGTTTCAGATATTTTTTAATAACCCAAGCCTGATCTGTACTTCTCCACAACTTTGTCGCTGACCTGTTTGGAGAGCTCCTTGGTCTTCATGGTGCCGCTTACTTGGTGGTGGTGCCCCTTACTTAGTGGTGTTGCAGACTCTGGGGCCTTTCAGAACAGGTGTATATATACTGAGATCATGTGACACTTAGATTGCACACAGGTGGACTTTATTTAACTAATTATGTGACTTCTGAAGGTAATTGGTTGCACCAGATCTTATTTAGGGGCTTCATAGCAAAGGGGGTGAATAGATATGCACGCACCACTTTTATTTTATTTATTTTTTAGAAATTTTTGAAATAAAATAAATACAAATCCATTTCAATTACAGGTTGTAATGCAACAAAATAGGAAAAAAAGGGGGGTGAATACTTTTGCAAGGCACTGTACTCCGTCCCCCAGTCCTTCACTCTGCTTTCTTTCCCTCTATCTCTCTCTCCCTCCCTCCCTCCATCTCATTCTCTTTCCTTCTCTCTCTCTCTTGCGCTTTCTCTCTCTCTCTCCATCCCTCTCTCTCTCCCTCTCGCCCTCCCTCCCTCCCTCTCTCTCTCTCTCCCTCCCTCTCTCTCTCTCTCTCTCTCTCCCTCCCTCCCTCTCTCTCTCTCTCTCTCTCTCCCTCCCTCCCTCCCTCCCTCCCTCCCTCCTAGAGGACAATGGAGAGACCGATCCCAGAGTGCATTGAGGTTTTGCATCTCCGGAGTTGCGGGGACGGAACGTCTGTCTGAAGGATTCATTTAAATGAACAGAGTAACTTTCTAAAAGAAAGAAAGAAGAGTGGATGGGACGAGAGATTCATGTCTGTCCCGATTCAGTCCATCTCCTTCCCGGGGCCACTCCTCCCTTCACTCCTCCTCCTTCTCCTCCTCCGTCACTGTTTCTGCTTCGTTCTCTCCATTCCAGGAGTTTTAGTGAGCCGCTCTGCCCTTAGCTGCTCTGATCTTGGGGATTTTCATCAGTTTCCGCTTCATGAATTATTTGCCTTTATTTTCATATGGAGAAAAGTCACGAACAGAACGCCTACGTCGGAGGAAAACTTTGAGCAAAGAAGAGTTTTATTTCCTGATCTATATTAACATAAAGAGAGTTCTGTGTTTGAACTAAGATCCTAAACTTCTGGTGCCGCCGTTTAGCTGAAGTAATGTAGACCTTGAAATATTCACTTACTGTATCGTACACACATGCATGCACATGCGCGCTCACACACATAAACCCTTTACACACACACACACACGCGCACTTTACACACACACACACACACAAACACGTTTGTTTGACCAAGCAATTGATTCCCATTCAAAATCCTATTTTCCTAACCCTTAACCGCTAACCCTAATCCTAACCCTAATCCTAACCCTAATTCTAACCCTAATTCTAACCCTAAGCCTAAAGTAGCCTTTTTCCTTTTGGGGACCGGCGAAATGTCCCCACTTGTCAAAATGTTCCTTGTTTTACTATCCTTGTGAGGACTTCTGGTCACCACAAGGATAGTAAAACCCAACACACACACAGCATCCTCCAACCTCCTAAGAGGTCGGTGGCTAAGTGAAACAACAGGAGAGGTATGTTGCTTTTTCCCTCCAATAAAAGGTTTCTGTGATTATTCAAATTAATCAAAGGCCCAAATTAAATAGTGTTTCTGAGGAGCACAGAGCACCGCTCACAAGGAGGCCAGGACTATATTCACACACCGAGACACACACACACCGAGACACACACACACAGAGAACGTCTCACAGGGAGGCCAGGGCCAGAGCACAGCTCCTTTCATTCCTTCTCCTTTGTTTTCCCGGCCCTCCACAGCAGCAGCCTGTGTGTAAATTGAAATTATAATAAATTAACATTATTTAATTGAGTTCGCAGAAGGCTGTGATATTTCTTAATTAGCTTTCAGAAAGGGTGAGCTTTGGAAAGGGTGAGGGAAGGCAAGAGCCTGCCGTTCTGACATTGTGGAGTCTGCCGTGGTTGAGGAGAAGCTGGGGAAAATAGGAACATGTTTTTTATAGGATGTAGGGATGGGGGGACCCCGTGAGAATACTGCACTCTTCTTTCCTCTCTCTTCTCCTTGGCCTGTCCCTCCATTTCTCTCCTTTCATCACCTCCTTTTCTCCTCTCACTCTTGTCCTGTCCCCTCTCTTATTTGCCACACACCCCTTCTTTCTGTTCTCCTCTCTCCTTCTCCCCCTCCTCTCTCCTCCTACCCCTCTTCTCGCTTCTCTCCTCCTACCCCTCTTCTCGCCTCTCTCCTCCTACCCCTCTTCTCTCCTCCTCCCACTCTTCTCTCCTCCTTCCCCTCTCCTACCCCTCTTCTCTCCTCCTCCCCCTCTTCTCCCCTCCTCCCCCTCTTTCCTCCTCCCCCTCTCTCCTCCTCCCCTTCTCTCCTCCTCCCCCTCTTCTCCCCTCCTCCTCCCCTTTCCTCCTCCCCCTCTCTCCTCCTCCCCTTCTCTCCTCCTCCCCTTCTCTCCTCCTACCTCTCTTCTCTCATCTCCTCCCCCTCCTCTCTCCTCCTCTCCCCCTCCTCTCTCCTCCTCTCCCTCTTCTCTCCTCCTCTCCTCCTCTCCCCCTTCTCTCCTCCTCCCCCTCCTCTCTCCTCCTCCCCTTCTCTCCTCCTACCCCTCCTCCCCCTCCTCTCTCCTCCTCTCCCTCTTCTCTCCTCCTCTCCCCCTTCTCTCCTCCTCTTCCTCCTCCTCCTCCTCCTCCTCTTCTCTCCTCCTCCTCCCCCTCCTCTCTCCTCCTCTTCTCTCCTCCTCCTCCCCCTCCTCTCTCCTCCTCTCTCCTCCTCCTCCCCCTCCTCTCTCCTCCTCTCCCTCTTCTCTCCTCCTCTCCCTCTTTTCTCCACTCCTCCTCCCCCTCTCTCCTCCCACCCCTCCTCTATCCTCCTCCTCCTCCTCCTCTATCCTCCCCCTCCCCCTCTCCTCTCCTCCTCCTACCCCTCTTCTCTCCTCCTCTTCCTCTTCTCTCCTCCTCTCCCTCTTTTCTCCACTCCTCCCCCTCTTCTCTACTCCTCTCCCTCTTTTCTCCACTCCTCCCCCTCTTCTCTCCTCCTCCCCCTCCTCTCTCCTCCTCCCCCTCCTCTCTCCTCCTCCCCCACCTCTATCCTCCTCCCACTCCTCTCTCCTCCTCCCCCACCTCTATCCTCCTCCTCCTACCCCTCCTCTCTCCTCCTCTCATCCAGAGGCAGTCACTTACCTATACTACTATTAATGCAAAAAAATATGTTTTAATTGAAATATTTTGCGTTTGTCAGAAGATGAAAAATACAGGAATTTCGAAATGAGCATCAAACATTTTATTTCACCTTTGCACTAAGAAGGTTTTCAGCATACACAGCTTTGACACCTGCTAGAGTGCTGTAGCTTTATTGATCTACTGGACCTCAAACAACATGTACTCACATTGGATGGGTTGATTAGGATTTAAACCTTCTCTCAAACAGCCTAATACATACTCTTAGAGCTCCCACATATAGAGGCATATCATATAGGTATGAGACCAAGCCCTTGACCCCTTTGGTCCCTCTATAAGCTGTGTAATAGTAGTCTAATCCGGAGGGTTAAGGGGTAAGGTAAGCCAGTCCTCCTCCTCTCTGAGAGCTGGGGGATATTAGAGCTGGTGAGAGCTAGAGGAGAGGGGAAACACTAAAGGCCAGTCACTAGAGTTCCTGTTCAGGACAGGTTAGTGCTGCAGGGCACAACTGTCACAGAGAGGGGGAGGGGGGGGAGACTGGGAGGGGGGGGCTGAGAGAGAGGGGAGGGGAACGGGAGGAGGGGGACTGAGAGAGAGGGGAGGGGAGGGGAACGGGGGAGGGGGGACTGAGAGAGAGGGGAGGGGAACGGGGAGGAGGGGGGACTGAGAGAGAGGGGAGGGGAGGGGGAACGGGGGGAGGGGGGACTGAGAGAGAGGGGAGGGGAACGGGGGAGGGGGGGACTGAGAGAGGGGGAGGGGAACGGGGGAGGGGGGAACTGAGAGGGGGGACTGAGAGAGGGGGAACATAGAGAGGGGGAACAGAGAGGAGGGGAACAGAGAGGGGGGGACTGAGAGAGAGGAGGGGAACAGAGGGGGGGACAGAGAGGGGGGGGAACAGAGAGGAGGGGAACAGAGAGGGGGGGACTGAGAGAGGGGAGGGGAACGGGGGGGGGCAGAGGGGGCGTAAAGAGTAAAGAGGGGCCTCCCGAGTGGCGCAGTGGTCTAAGTGCTAGAGGTGTCACTACAGACCCGGGTTCGATCCCGGGCTGTGTCGCAGCCGGCCACGACCAGGAGACCCATGAGGTGGCACACAATTAGCCCAACGTCATCCGGGTTAGGGGAGGGTTTGGCCGGCCCGGGATGTCCTTGTCCCATCGCGCTCTAGCGACTCCTTGTGGAGGGCCGGGCGCATGCACGCTGATTTCGGTCGCCAGTTGTACGGTGTTTCCTCCGATACATTAGTAAGGCTGGCTTCCGGGTTTAGCGAGCAGTGTGTTAAGAAGCAGTGCGGCTTGGCAGGGTCGTGTTTCGGAGGACGCATGTCTCCCGAGCTTCGCCTCTACCGAGTCCGTACAGGAGTTGCAGCGATGGGACAAGACTACCAATTGGATATCACGAAATTGGTGAGAAAAAGGGGTCAAAAGTACACACAAATGAATAAAATAATAATAAAGTGAAATAGGGAGAGAGCTAGATAAAGCCCATTGAATAGAGAGAGAGAGAGAGAGAGAGAGAGAGAGACTTGGGTCACCATCCCTTGACTACTTTATCCTCCTAGATACAAAGATAACAGAACAGTTGGGGAAGTTTATTTTTATTTATGTTTTACTTAGAAGACTTTTCTCCTCAAAGAGGAGCTGATCCCTTCACTGCGCCTTTCAGAAAGTCTTCTAAGTTCTTCTAACACTTTCAGAATGTCTGAGTTCTTACCGTGGAAATATGGTTTAAAGTTTTCTGAGTTCTTACCGTGGAAATATGGTTGAACGTTGTCTGAGTTCTTACTGTTGAAATATGGTTGAAAGTTATGTGGAACGTTGTATTGAACGTTGCGCCCTACAGACGCCTGGTCTGTGATGTCTGGGTCTGTCAGATGGACCTACACCATGGTTGTACCTTGTCTAGGTCTTTAAACCCTGGACCTACACCATGGTTGTACCTTGTCTTGTGGCTAGGTCTTTAAAACTGTTTCTAATAAGCAGATAGGACAGTGGAGAGAAGACAGGAAGTTCCAGTCAAAGGGCAGTGGGCCGGATTCTAACCCATTCCGACTTGAGCTTGCCTGACTTCACGAGCCAATAGAATAGTCCCAAAACGCCAAACCCCGCCCATCTGGCAACTGCAGGCAGACTATCAACCAAGTATTTGAAATATATAAAAAAAAAGGTTTATCAGCTAAATTGCTCTTCTGGTTAACGTTTATAGGCCTATATGTGTTGGCTATGCCTCATATAAGTAAAACATGTTGCCTTATTAGCCTGGATTAAATTGGCCAGAGGCTATGCAGGGCTGTGGTCGGGTCCTGTCGGCTCTATCAGATATAGTTACACAGACACAAAGGTTTTCCAGTCCTGAGTTGGGTAGCAGTGTTTTGATCCAGTTACTGTAACGCTGCTGTCATTATCCTGCTCCTTCACTGTTCCCGCACTGTGTTCAGCTCATGAGTTAAGCACTTCAAGAGCTCCTTCAATACCCACACCGACTGGTATAAAAGGTTACACAAAGAGCCTCCCTAGGGTGCTTCCCAAATAGCACCCTATTCCCTATTTAGTGCACTACTTTTGACCAGAGCCCTATGACCATTTGGGACGCGGCCCTTAATCTTCCTGTGGTAAGTCCTTTAGTTTTATCTGCCAGGGATTACCTCTAGTTGCTTTTAGGAAAGAGCTGGAGAAGGAAACAGAGAGAGAAAGAGGGATGGAGGTAGAGTGAGAGAAAGGGAGGGAAGGAGAGGGAGAGGTAAAGAGAGAGCAAGAGAGAGAAAGGAAGCAAGAGAGAGAAAGGAAGCAAGAGAGAGAGACAGAAAGAGGGAAGGAATATGGATATGGAGAGACAAAATTAAAACAAATCGTACAGTGTAATCTCCAGTAAAGAGGACTTGTTTGATTTGAAGGAGGGAAGTTGAAGTTGGTGGGAATCTCAATGCTAATCCTCCATGTTTGATGTCGGACTGATTCCACTCAAGGGTTTTTCTCTCATGGAGGCTCTCTTCTGAGGCTCCAGTAGAGACAAGTGTTTCCCATTCCTCTTCTCCAGTACCCCCATCCGTTCCTCTTCTCCAGTACCCCCATCCGTTCCTCTTCTCCAGTACCCCCATCCGTTCCTCTTCTCCAGTACCCCCATCCGTTCCTCTTCTCCAGTACCCCCATCCGTTCCTCTTCTCCAGTACCCCCATCCGTTCCTCTTCTCCAGTACCCCCATCCGTTCCTCTTCTCCAGTACCCCCATCCGTTCCTCTTCTCCAGTACCCCATCCATTCCTCTTCTCCAGTACCCCCATCCGTTCCTCTTCTCCAGTACCCCCATCCGTTCCTCTTCTCCAGTACCCCCATCCGTTCCTCTTCTCCAGTACCCCCATCCGTTCCTCTTCTCCAGTACCCCCATCCATTCCTCTTCTCCAGTACCCCCATCCGTTCCACTTATTTGATTCCAGAACTAGCACAACTGATTAAACTATGGCATTGGTGATTAGTTGGCCAATGAAATCAGGTGTTGGAGAACCGGTCCAGTAAGTCTATAGAACTGGCCAGGGGTTCTGGAAGAGTGGTTAAGGAAACACTGCTGTAAACTAATGGGGATCTATGAGGATGGCCAGAAAGGTGCTTTGTGTCCCTCCCACCCCACCATACGCCCCAGCCCTGTACCCCTGGCTAGGTTTGAATGACATAGGGGATGGACGGAGACAGGGGGTAACTTTAGCTTAATGTGGCCCTAATCTGCCGCCCTCTCATACAGGTACAGTATGTGTGGACCAAAACCCAGGGGTGGATGGATGGGAGGTGGGGTAGGGTTAAACCCAGAGGTGGATGGATGGGAGCTGGGGTAGGGTTAAACCCAGGGGTGGATGGATGGGAGGTGGGGTAGGGTTAAACCCAGGGGTGGATGGATGGGAGGTGGGGTAGGGCTGGGGGGGCAGGTTAACACTATCCCACCCACTTGATCAATACTAGCCTTAATTGAGCCCTATTAGCCAAGGACCCCCCACACAAACACAAGGTCGTTCCAAATCTCCCTCCTTAACCCTTAAGTGGCCGTCGTCCCATTTTAATTGAATTAAACCAATCGCTCTCCTCTCCACCGTTTAAAGACCTTGGAAGTGCCTTACAAATTCGCTGAGTGATTTGTCTGTCAAATAGTGTGTGTGTGTGTGTGTGTGTGTGATGATAAGGCTTTAATTGGTTCGTTATAAAGCCCTCCAGCCCTCCAATCTCCTCCACTCCTCTCTCCGTCCTCCTCTCTCCATTCCACCCCTCCACTCTTCCCTCCGTTCCACCCCTCCATTCCTCCCTCTGTAATGTGTCCTCTTCAGAGTGGACTACTCAGGTGTGTCTGCCCTCTACATTTACATTTTAGTCATTTTAGCAGACGCTCTTATCCAGAGCGACTTACAGTTAAGTGAGTGCGTACATTTTCATTCTCTCTAAAGGAACTATTCACTTTCCATTATAATTATAATAATATTCCTGTATGATAAACGTGGTATTGTGTCCTGGGCCCGTATTCCTAAAGCATCAGAGTAGGAGTGCTGACCAAGGATCAGTTTGGTCTTTTTAAATCATGATGATGAATAAGAGAGAGAGGGGGGGTCCTGATTCTAGATCAGCACTTTGTGAATACGGGCCCTGGCCTGGCCTGACGCTATCAGGTTCTCCGTTCACAAAGCTGTTCAGTAGGTTTTCTGCTAAGTCCTGCCTTGGATCGGAACTAAATAGACAGAAAATGAGTGTTTTGTCCATCGTTTTCCTCCTCAGGGTTTTCCTCTTTGTGGAATCATCTAGTTTCATCATCAGTCCATTCCTCTACAGCTCGGGTCAATAGCTTCTATAAAGTGGTGTGTTTTTCCCCATGTCCTCCTTTCCACTCTATTTGGCCGTGTTTCCTGGTAGAGTGGAGTGTGATGCGGCCTGTCTGTATACCATTAACCTGAGTGGGTGTTCCTCTCATCTCCTTTATGTGTCAGGCCTTCGATCGGGTGAAAATGACCAATTCCAAAGATGGCATCCTGACCTATTGATCTCTCCCCCGTCCCCCCGTCCCTCCCTCCCCTCCCCTCCCCTCCCTCCTCCCCTCCACTCCCCTCTCCTCTCCTCCCCTCCCCTCCCCTCCCCTCCCCCCCCTCCACTCCCCTCCACTCCCCTCCACTCCCCTCCCCGTCCCTCCCTCTCCTCCCCTCCCCGTCCCTCCCCTCTCCTCCCTCCCTCCCCTCCCCTCCCCTGTGATTTGGAATTGAGCACATACCTACTCTAATAACTCGTTTGAATTTCAGCATGTTAACTTCAGATAAAAGCACTTTTATATAGCCAAATTCTGTTTTAAATTGGCAACTAGCGTAGGTACTGTGTAATGACATGTAATTAGACATTAGTGTCTCTCTCTCTCTGCTCTTAGAAAATATATACATATCATCAGAACATGGCAGACATACATCCTATCTAGAACAGCACCTAAGGGCTACAACATCAAGCCACTCTGCATGTTGGCTGTTTACACATGCAAAACATCACCAGTAGAATTCCCCATCAGACCTGGTTCTCTTGCCAGGCCTGTCCTACACTACAACCATAGCCATGCAAAACAGCATTTTAGGCTTTGAAGTGAAATACTAAAACCTCCCCTGAACAACATGAAATAACACATTTCAGACGTGGCATAGACAAAGGGTGGTAGCGGCGGTTGTTGCCAGATGCGCACGACGCCCGTTCGTTCGTTCGCTCGCTCTGCGAACGTGTAACGGGCTATAATGTGGTGTAAGCGCTGGCTTTAGCTTCCCATACTCATGCCTTAACAAATGAGCTTTGGCTGAGAGAGTTAGAGGGGGTGGCTGCTGTGTCTGTGGACAATATGGAGGAGCTGGGATGATCCTGTTAGAGATCAACAACAACACTACCACCACCAGGGAAAACAGCTTTACTTTCTAATGTAGAATCCCCCCTGTGTGTGTGTGTGTGTGTGTGTGTGTGTGTGTGTGTTTGTTTGTGTGTCTGTGACTGTCTATGTGTCTATCTCTCTCTCTCTCCCTCTCCCTCTCCCTCTTTCTCAGTCTCTCTCCCTCTCTCTCAGTCTCTCTCCCTCTTTCTCTCTCCACACAACAAATGGTCTGTAAGGATGTTAAGGGAGATGGCAAACCCAAAGCCCATTTCAGCCCACCTACCTCTCTTCTTCATCTTCCTCCTCCTCCTCTTCCTCCTCCTCCTCCTCCTCTTCTTCATAGAATAATACAAGTGAAGGAGGGTTTAGAACAGGACAGTAGGATGGTGGTCCTGGGCCCTCAGTCATAAATCTATAGTCCATTAATCTCCTTTTAACTGCCGTCTTCCACAAACAAATTAGGGGTGCAGGAGGTCACCGATCGCCCCCCGATAACACAACGTTTATCAATTAATCTAAACTGCTGCTAACGGCTGGGAAAACTCATTAAGGAGGGAGGCACTTCTGGATGGAATTATGCTCTGCAGGTAAAGTGGTGGTGGGGGGGGAGGGGTGTGTGTGTGTGTGTGTGTGTGTAGGTGTGTGTGTGTCTACTTGACGTAGGCCCCCCCACACACACCAGCAATGCAGGCCCCCATGCATTGTCCGGGGCGGGCGGCGTGGACTCATAAGTGATGAGAGGGGTGATAGCAGGAAGCCAATTAAAATGAACATAATTACAAAGTCACCCCTGTGACGCTATGCAGGGCCTGATCAGAATAAACATACATCAACAGCCATGACAGGGATGGAGGAGGGGGAGAGGGGGAGGAGGAGGAGGAGGAGGAGGGGGGAGGAGGAGGGGGGAGGAGGAGGAGGAGGAGGAGGGGGGAGGAGGAGGGGGGAGGAGGAGGAGGAGGAGGAGGAGGGGGGGAGGAGGAGGAGGA
>NC_059192.1:65295813-65335813 GCF_020615455.1 Coregonus clupeaformis
GTTTTAGCCGTAGGCTCTCTGAGCGGATTACAGGTTTTAAAGAGTAAGAGATCTAACACCTCCTCCAATCTGACACTCTCGGACACCCATATGAAGACATGGAAGTTAGATTGGAAGACATTGAGGATCTTTTCTCTCTGCAGACTTGTGGGTTCATGTCGTCATGCATTTTGCCCCTGAGAGATGCAGAAGCGGCGCTTAAAGCATTTGACTTATGTCTGTTTTATGAGAGAAAGTGAAGGGCCAGTTCACATGCATATTAAATAGATATCCAGTATACCATACGGTCTATATAAATATTTATAAACTGGGTGGTTCCAGCCTTGAATGCTGATTGGCTGAAAGCCGTGGTTTATCAGACCATATACCACGGGTATGACAACATGTATTTTCACTGTTCTAATTACGTTAGTAACCAGTTTATAATAGCAATAAGGCACCTCTGGGGTTTGTGGTATATGACCAATATACCACGGCTAATGGCTGTATCCAGGCACTCCACGTTGCGTCGCGCTGAAGAACAGACCTTAGCCGTGGTATATTGGCCATATACCACACCTCCTCAGGCCTTGCTGCCTAAGTATAGTACAACACACAGACTGTAGGGAACTTTGTGAAACTAAACCTCCATATAGTAGCTTGGAAACTCTGCCTTCAGCTCCCTGAGTGCTGAAAAACCCTGTTATTGTTTTTTTAGAAAACCTTTTAGCCCGAAGTGTACACTACACACACCAACTGGACCCAGTATGTGGCATGACCCTGGGATGGATCCCACTTCTGATACCAACTGACACTCAGATAGTCCTACATGATGTATCCTATAGCATTCCCACTTCTGATACCAACTGACACTCAGATAGTCCTACATGATGTATCCTATAGCATTCCCACTTCTGATACCAACTGACACTCAGATAGTCCTACATGATGTATCCTATAGTATTCCCGGCGCTTCGACATTATTCTGAGATTAGCGTTGCTCTATCCTCTCTCCCTCCTCTCCTCTCCTCTCCTCTTTCCCTCCTGTCCTCTCCTCCCTCCTCTCCTCTCTCCCCCACTCTCCTCCCTCCTCCCTACCCCCTCGGCCGCCCCGCCGGATGTGCTTTGGTTGTTGACACCGAGGCGTCAGAAATAATGGAATCTCTTGTCAGTCGGGTTGTGTTTTTGGCCCGACGCTCCACAGCGCTGTAAGGTGTGTGTGTGTGTGTGTGTGTGTGTGTGTGTATGATAGCGGGAGGGGTTTTGTAATGAAGGTTCCCTTTTCATTTTTTTTTTAATACAGAATGTTTGTTGGGTCGAGGCGGAGGTTTGCTGTAATCCTACCCCCGAGCCCAGAAACATAGCTGTGTCAATTCTAGTCCACACAGACACACAGACACACGTACCTGGCTTTGGGCGAGACACCATCCCGTTTGATAAATCAGGCATTGTGTATTTTCCCCACCCTTATCCTTGTCTTAAGGAAATGTGTGTTTTTGTGGAGACAGATATGCTGTTTGTTCTGTTATTGACTGTCTGATGTATGGTTAAAGTATGGGAATGCATTTATAGACCTTTATCTTGCTATGGTCTAAAAGCGCAGTGTTGGCTTATAATTGAGAATGTTACATGTTTCAGAGTAGAATGTATTATTATTAATAGGGGTCACTGGTGGTCTCATAGTTATGTGATATACACACACACACACACACACTGTCCTTGTCCTCTGCAGTGAGTTAATCTTTTTTGTGGTTAACCTTTTGTGGCAGTGTGTGTTTTTTCCACTCGATGCTACCCCCCCGCTCTCACTGTCTAAAGGCCTCTTATGTGTGTGTGTGCATGAGTGTATGTGTGTGTGTCTCGCTGGTGTTTGTGTGCCTCCCTCTGCTAGAGTGGGTTGGGTTCTAATTGCTTTAATAGCACCTGGTCTCTAATCCCAGGTCATTATGGACCTGAAATTAGACAGCTACTTTGACATCACTTGGAAGGAGAAAGATGGTCTCAGGAGTAAGCTTGACTGGCTGACTGGCTGGCTGACTGGCTGGCTGGCTGGCTGACGGACTGGCTGACTGGCTGACTGACTGACTGGCTGGCTGACTGGCTGGCTGACTGACTGACTGGCTGGCTGACTGACTGACTGACTGGCTGGCTGGCTGGCTGGCTGACTGACTGACTGGCTGGCTGGCTGGCTGGCTGGCTGACTGGCTGGCTGACTGACTGACTGGCTGGCTGACTGGCTGGCTGGCTGACTGGCTGGCTGACTGACTGACTGGCTGGCTGACTGGCTGACTGGCACTGGCTGGCTGGCTGGCTGGCTGACTGGCTGGCTGACTGGCTGACTGACTGGCTGGCTGACTGGCTGGCTGACTGGCTGCTGGCTGACTGGCTGGCTGGCTGGCTGACTGACTGCTGGCTGACTGGCTGGCTGACTGGCTGGCTGGCTGACTGGCTGGCTGACTGACTGGCTGGCTGACTGGCTGGCTGACTGGCTAACTGGCTGGCTGGCTGGCTAACTGGCTGACTGGCTGACTGACTGGCTGGCTGGCTGGCTGGCTGACTGACTGACTGGCTGGCTGGCTGGCTGGCTGGCTGACTGGCTGGCTGACTGACTGACTGGCTGGCTGACTGGCTGGCTGGCTGACTGGCTGGCTGACTGACTGGCTGGCTGACTGGCTGGCTGACTGGCTAACTGGCTGGCTGGCTGGCTGGCTGGCTGGCTGACTGGCTGGCTGACTGGCTGACTGACTGGCTGGCTGACTGGCTGGCTGACTGGCTGGCTGGCTGACTGACTGGCTGGCTGACTGACTGACTGGCTGGCTGGCTGACTGGCTGACTGGCTGGCTGACTGACTGCCAGAGCGAGAGACAGAGAGAGGGGATGTGTGTGAATTACTTTATCTTACATTAATGACACACAACCACACACAGTGCTGAGGTGTGAGAAACGACATGAATGGAATTGTTAAAAATATTAGAATGATTACTACGTTGTCATAAACATTAGTCTAGTCAAGTGGACTTACTCCAGCTAATCTCCTTCAAACTATTTTCCCCTCAAATTAATATTTCTACTTAATTTATGAAATGACTTATTGTCACGCTCCCTATGTTGTTGTTGTTTTCTCCTATTTATTTATGTTCTGAGTGGCCCATCAGGCATTGTTTGGGCCGGCTAAAACGTGTGCTTGTAAGGATGTTGGGAAAGGTTAAGGTCCTCTTTTAAAGACGGAGCTGGAAATGTCAAGCGTCTCTCTGCCCCTCCGGCTCCACCTGCCTCTCTTCACTGAGAGAAAGTGCCGGAAGGAGACAGACACTGAGGTAACAAGGTGCTATTAGAGTTGCCCTGTAAACTGTTTCATCTTGGCTCCCCTTGAGGCTCCAGAACCAGCTTTCACGTCACACGTCAGACACACACACACACACACACACAAAGTGACACATCAGTCGCACACACACACACACACACACACTGTGATTCCAAGTATAGAAAGCGCAAGTCGGCTGTACCTGTTCTAAAACTCCAGTATTTCTCCTCCTATAGCTTGTTCTCCATCTTCTTTTGAAATTGTTTTAAATAGTGAGCCAACTGGTTTTGAGCATGTATCCCTTAACTCTCTGTTGTTGCTCTGCAGCAGACACACAGGGACCATACTGACCAACTTTACAAAACCTTTCAGTTCAAGATTTAAAAGTTTAAGCATCAGCCAATTAAAATCGTTGACGTAGTGTCACGTGATAGAATGCTACATTGTAGCTGGTCCCATCAGCTAACCTGGCACAGGTTAGCCCTATGCTAACATCGCCAGGCGACAGTGATTATTTCCTGTAACAACTTCCTCATCAGCCCTATCAAATATGTTAAACTTTTTCTCCACAAATCAATGGCATTTCTTAAAATAGGTCAACTCGGCCACCGGAGGGATTTTTGTAAACATCCAAAGTCAAGGTGTACTTTTGTTCCACTTTTGTCAGTCACAACTACCAATATGTTGCATGATGGATCCTAGACAAGGCTACTAGCTACTAAGGTTGAACAAATCCTCACATATAACAAGCTGTTGCTTATCTGTTTAACACACACCCATGTGCTTTTACCAAAGAAAGATAAAGGACGTCTGTACAATATGTACGTTTCTTGTACATAGTAGAAAAGAAGTCGACGAGCCTTGTGGCCTTGTCAAATAGCTGACATTTACCGCTATTGACATCACTGCCAGGTGGCGTACAGCGCTAAGGCGCTTAACTCTGACTCTCTGGGTTACAGGAATCATGGGTTCGAGTCCCCCTCAAGTTAAGCATTTTTTGTTAAGGAAAAAACTGCTGGTCCTCAATACTCGATTCAAATAAGGCATATGTGACAAAGTATATGAATATAATAATTCATATAGAATCGGCACCTAGGTATGGTGATAATATCATGAGGTCCCTGGCCATTCCCAGCCCTACTAACCAGAGACTCACAGGCCTAGACTCCTAGAACTGTCTTGGACGGCTGTTGAAAGAGACTGTCTATCTATCCTAACCTCAACTCTGACCCTAAAACTTGATTTAGTGTGTTTCTCTCTCTCTCCCGGCCTGAGGCCTCCTTTGTGTCTGTTTATACAGAGCTCTCATAATCACCTCCTAACTTCTCCGTTGTCAGTCATCTCACCATCCCCCACCACCCCATCTTCCCTTCCTCATCCCTCTCCCTCTTTCTCCCTCTCTTCCTCCACCTCCCTCTCCCTCTCCTCTTCCACCCCTCTCTCCCTCTCTCCTTCCCCTCTTCTCCTCCACCTCTCTCTCCCTCTCTCCCTCTACCTCTCTCTCCCTCCACCTCTATCTCCCTCTTTTCCTTCACCTCTCTCTCCCTCTCTTCCCCCACCTCTCTCTCCCTCTCGCTCCAGCAGTATCCCAGGCTGGCCAATAGAGGGGGTAGTTCAGCCATTGCAGCCATATGAAGGCCTGTTTCTGTCCAGATGGTCTGCTACCACTATCAGCCACCATAGACCTCTCACTAGGAACTTAAAGGGATAGGGATCCTGTAGACTTCCAGTCATTGCTCTAACGCTAGTTAGCAATGGCTCCAGAAACGACCTTCAACTTCCTTCAAACTGCACACAAAGACATAAAACTGGTATCCATGAGTTCATCTGACTCTGGTTAAGTAGAAAAAGGGCTTTGACAAAATGTTGAATCAGAAGATACCAGCTTCATCTGATCAAGGTTCTATTGACTCTAGTGTCTTAGTGCTGGGCTAGAGCAAAAGCCTGCACTCCCCTGTAGCTCCCCAGGCCCAGGGTTAGTGAACACTGATTATATGCTAGAGGTCATTTGTGTCAATGTTTTGTTTTGATGAATACTCTGAGCAAGCCAAATGAACATTCCTAATATATCAAATCCATGCCAGCAATACCCCCTGCTTAGCCGTTCATAACAAGTTAGAAAAGTTAGAATTCCATTGGTTCTGGTGAGACAGACAGATGGAAGTGGATTTGTGGGATTTGGCGTCTGGGCTACGGGACCCTCCCATTGGTTAAGCCGGGTTCCGATAAGACTTCAAAGGGCGGAGCTAATTCATAAAATGTTTACATTATCCATGCTCATACGCAGCTTTGAGTCTGACCCCTCATTACTGTGTGTGTGTCAATGTGCCCATCCAGCCCCCTAATTAAAAAACTAATTGGATAAGAGAAATGAGACATTGTGAACTTTGTTGTTGAACATTATTGGCATGAAAGAAACAATTCAATGTCGTATAGCATTAGGACACACTATAAATCAATGTCTAAAGTGGGAAAAAAATGCTAACTGTGACTCTCTCTTTCTCTCTCTCTCTCTCTCTCTCCCTTTCCCTCTCTCTACAGCCCAGTCCTGTCCCGAGCCCAGTGCTTGGTGGGAAGCCCAACGCTAGCCAATCCCTGCTGGCCTGGTGCCGTGAGGTCACAAAGAATTACCGCGGAGTCAAGATCACCAACTTCACCACATCCTGGAGGAACGGCCTGGCATTCTGCGCCCTGCTCCATCACTTCAGACCTGACTACATGTGAGTTATAGAAACATACTCCTACACTCAAGAGTCCATGTGGAAAACCTAATGGTCTATCAAGAGGAGAAGAGAAGAGAGAGAGCACAAGATAAAGCATCAAAGCACTGTGTGTGTGTGTGTGTGTGTGTGTGTGTGTGTGTGTAATCGTTGTGTGTTATTTTAGTATTTTCCTCTCTATTAGTTTAGTTGATTGAGCTGCTGTGAAATTGCATGTTACAGTTCTAATGCCATTACATGTGACGCATATCTAATCACACTCTCCTCTCTCTCCCCCTCCCTCTCTCTCTCCCCTTCTCTCCCTCCTCCCTCCCTCCTCTCTCTCTCTCTCTCTCTCTCTCTGACCTCCCCCTGTTCTCTCCAGAGACTACAAGGCCCTCAATCCTCAGGATATTAAAGAAAACAACAAAAAGGTAAGAGTCTGCTCACCGCTGTGCCGCCACACACACACACACACACACAAACACACACAAACACACACACACACGTACACACACAGGCTTTGCACCGGTGTTTCCAGGCTTTGCACCTCTCTCTCCTCTTGTTGATGTAACTACATTACCTCTCTCTCCTCTTGTTGATGTAACTACATTACCTCTCTCTCCTCTTGTTGATGTAACTACATTACCTCTCTCTCCTCTTGTTGATGTAACTACATTACCTCTCTCTCCTCTTGTTGATGTAACTACATTACCTCTCTCTCCTCTTGTTGATGTAACTACATTACCTCTCTCTCCTCTTGTGTGTGTGTGAAAGCCTATTCGTCAGGCCTTGCAATGACTGGAGCTGTAGTGGAATAACACCATGACTGGAGCTGTAGTGGAATAACACCATGACTGGAGCTGTAGTGGAATAACACCATGACTGGAGCTGTAGTGGAATAACACCATGACTGGAGCTGTAGTGGAATAACACCATGACTGGAGCTGTAGTGGAATAACACCATGACTGGAGCTGTAGTGGAATAACACCATGACTGGAACTGTAGTGGAATAACACCATGACTGGAGCTGTAGTGGAATAACACCATGACTGGAGCTGTAGTGGAATAACACCATGACTGGAGCTGTAGTGGAATAACACCATGACTGGAGCTGTAGTGGAATAACACCATGACTGGAGCTGTAGTGGAATAACACCATGACTGGAGCTGTAGTGGAATAACACCATGACTGGAGCTGTAGTGGAATAACACCATGACTGGAGCTGTAGTGGAATAACACCATGACTGGTGCTGTAGTGGAATAGCACCATGACTGGAGCTGTAGTGGAATAACACCATGACTGGAGCTGTAGTGGAATAACACCATGACTGGAGCTGTAGTGGAATAACACCATTAGGGCCCTACCATTAATCCCTGGAAACAGGGGGGTGGGGGATAGAGGGGTATAGGGTTAGGGGGGTTGGGGGTAGAGGGTTAGGGGGGTAGAGGGTTGGAGGTAGAGGGGTAGAGGGGTAGAGGGGTAGAGGGTTAGGGGGGGTAGAGGGGTAGAGGGTTAGGGGGGTAGAGGGGTATAGGGGGTAGAGGGGTAGAGGGTTGGGGGGGTAGAGGGGTAGAGGGTTAGGGGGGTAGAGGGGTAGAGGGTTAGGGGGTAGAGGGGTAGAGGGTTAGGGGGGTAGAGGGTGGGGGTAGAGGGTTGGGGGGGTAGAGGGGTAGAGGGTTAGGGGGTAGAGGGGTAGAGGGTTAGGGGGGTAGAGGGTTGGGGGTAGAGGGTATAGGGTTAGGGGGGTAGAGGGGTAAAGGGTTAGGGGGGTAGAGGGGTAGAGGGTTAGGGGGGTAGAGGGGTAGAGGGTTGGGGGGTAGAGGGGTAGAGGGTTAGGGGGGTAGAGGGGTAAAGGGTTAGGGGGTTAGGGGGGTAGGGGGTATAGGGTTAGGGGGGGGTAGAGGGGTAGAGGGTTAGGGGGGTAGAGGGGTAGAGGGTTAGGGGGGTAGAGGGGGGGTAGAGGGTTAGGGGGGTAGAGGGGTAGAGGGTTAGGGGGGTAGAGGGGTAGAGGGTAGGGGGGTAGAGGGGTAGGGGGTTGGGTGGTAGAGGGTAGAGGGTTAGGGGGGTAGAGGGTTAGGGGGGTAGAGGGGTAGAGGGTTAGGGGGTTAGGGGGGTAGAGGGGTAGAGGGTTAGGGGGGTAGAGGGTAGAGGGTTAGGGGGGTAGAGGGGGTAAAGGGTTAGGGGGGTAGAGGGGTAGAGGGTTAGGGGGTAGAGGGGTAGAGGGTTAGGGGGGGTAGAGGGTAGAGGGTTAGGGGGGTAGAGGGTTGGGGGTAGGGGGTAGAGGGTTAGGGGGTAGAGGGGTAGAGGGTTAGGGGGTAGAGGGGGTAGAGGGTTAGGGGGGTAGAGGGGTAGGGGTTGGGGGTAGAGGGGTAGAGGGTTAGGGGGGTAGAGGGGTAGAGGGTTAGGGGGTAGGGGGGTAGAGGGGTAGAGGGGTTAGGGGGTAGGGGGTAGAGGGTTAGGGGGGTAGAGGGGTAGAGGGTTAGGGGGGTAGAGGGGTAGAGGGTTAGGGGGGTAGAGGGTTAGGGGGTAGAGGGTAGAGGGTTAGGGGGGTGAGGGGTTAGGGGGTAGAGGGGTAGAGGGTTAGGGGGGGTAGAGGGGTAGAGGGTTAGGGGGGTAGAGGGGTAGAGGGTTAGGGGGGTAGAGGGGTAGAGGGTTAGGGGGGGTAGAGGGGTAGAGGGTTAGGGGGGGTAGAGGGGTAAAGGGTTAGGGGGGTAGAGGGTTGGGGGTAGAGGGGTAGAGGGGTAGAGGGAAAGTCACCTGTGGGAGGTATAGTATCATAACTAGACGACCTGCTGTGAACACTGTGTGTGTGTGTGTGTGTTGGATGCATGTTAAATGTCTGTGTGGGTGAGGAAACATGTAAGGTGTGTGTGGTTTCATGGACCAGGCCTTGCGATGATGTAATCCTGTTTACAGCGCTTCCTTCTTTCATTCACCCCATCTCACGTTCCTCCTCTCCGCTCAACCCAGTGAGGAATTTGCTGCGAGACGGGGCCTGACGAATAGGCTTTCACAACACACACTCACACACACACACTCACACACACACACTCCTTGGTCCCAAAAACCACACTTCTGTATGGAAAGTAAAAAAAGAAAGAGGTGTGAGAAGTAGAGAGAGGTAATGTAGTTACATCAACAAGAGGAGAGAGAGGTAATGTAGTTACATCAACAAGAGGAGAGAGAGGTAATATACAGTGAGGGAAAAAAGTATTTGATCCCCTGCTGATTTTGTACGTTTGCCCACTGACAAAGACATGATCAGTCTATAATTGTAATGGTAGGTTTAGTTGAACAGTGAGAGACAGAATAACAACACAAAAATCCAGAAAACCGCATGTCAAAAATGTTATAAATTGATTTGCATTTTAATGAGAGAAATAAGTATTTGACCTCTCTGCATAACATGATTTAGTACTTGGTGGCAAAACCCTTGTTGGCAATCACAGAGGTCAGACGTTTCTTGTAGTTGGCCACCAGGTTTGCACACATCTCAGGAGGGATTTTGTTCCACTCCTCTTTGCAGATCTTCTCCAAGTCATTAAGGTTTCGAGGCTGACGTTTGGCAACTCGAACCTTCAGCTCCCTCCACAGATTTTCTATGGGATTAAGGTCTGGAGACTGGCTAGGCCACTCCAGGACCTTAATGTGCTTCTTCTTGAGCCACTCCTTTGTTGCCTTGGCCGTGTGTTTTGGGTCATTGTCATGCTGGAATACCCATCCACGACCCATTTTCAATGCCCTGGCTGAGGGAAGGAGGTTCTCACCCAAGATTTGACGGTACATGGCCCCGTCCATCGTCTCTTTGATGCGGTGAAGTTGTCCTGTCCCCTTAGCAGAAAAACACCCCCAAAGCATAATGTTTCCACCTCCATGTTTGACGGTGGGGATGGTGTTCTTGGGGTCATAGGCAGCATTCCTCCTCCTGCAAACACGGGGAGTTGAGCTGATGCCAAAGAGCTCGATTTTTGTCTCATCTGACCACAACACTTTCACCCAGTTCTCCTCTGAATCATTCAGATGTTCATTGGCAAACTTCAGACGGGCCTGTATACGTGCTTTCTTGAGCAGGGGGACCTTGCGGGCGCTGCAGGATTTCAGTCCTTCACGGCGTAGTGTGTTACCAATTGTTTTCTTGGTGACTATGGTCCCAGCTGCCTTGAGATCATTGACAAGATCCTCCCGTGTAGTTCTGGGCTGATTCCTCACCGTTCTCATGATCATTGCAACTCCATGAGGTGAGATCTTGCATGGAGCCCCAGGCCGAGGGAGATTGACAGTACTTTTGTGTTTCTTTCCTGTTGTCACCTTCTCACCAAGCTGCTTGGCGATGGTCTTGTAGCCCATTACAGCCTTGTTTAAGTCTACAATCTTGTCCCTGACATCCTTGGAGAGCTCTTTGGTCTTGGCCATGGTGGAGAGTTTGGAATCTGATTGATTGATTGCTTCTGTGGAAAGGTGTCTTTTATACAGGTAACAAGCTGAGATTAGGAGCACTCCCTTTAAGAGTGTGCTCCTAATCTCAGCTCGTTACCTGTATAAAAGACACCTGGGAGCCAGAAATCTTTCTGATTGAGAGGGGGTCAAATACTTATTTCCCTCATTAAAATGCAAATCAATTTAGAACATTTTTGACATGCATTTTTCTGGATTTTGTTGTTGTTATTCTGTCTCTCACTGTTCAAATAAAGCTACCATTAAAATTATAGACTGATCATTTCTTTGTCAGTGGGCAAATATACAAAATCAGCAGGGGATCAAATACTTTTTTCCTCACTGTAGTTACATCAACAAGAGGAGAGAGAGGTAATGTAGTTACATCAACAAGAGGAGAGAGAGGTAATGTAGCTACATCAACAAGAGGTGTGAGAAGTAGAGAGAGGTAATGTAGCTACATCAACAAGAGGTGTGAGAAGTAGAGAGAGGTAATGTAGCTACATCAACAAGAGGTGTGAGAAGTAGAGAGAGGTAATGTAGCTACATCAACAAGAGGTGTGAGAAGCAGAGAGAGGTAATGTAGCTACATCAACAAGATGTGTGAGAAATAGAGGTAATGTAGCTACATCAACAAGAGGTGTGAGAAGCAGAGAGAGGTAATGTAGCTACATCAACAAGAGGTGTGAGAAGCAGAGAGAGGTAATGTAGCTACATCAATAAGAGATGTGAGAAGTAGAGAGAGGTAATGTTGCTACATCAACACAACATAGAACACCAGGTCAAATGGCCACCTAGTACCGACCATTTGAATCAAATAAAAAATAAAACATATTTTCGGATCTTTCTGATTTTATAATCACAATTGTCATTTGTATACAATACAAAGAGGAATTTGAACTCCGATGGCTAGACCTCTCTTCACTGTTGTGAGGCGCTTTAACCTGGTGCTCCCTCAGCAGCGCACTGCCTCATATCAGATATCATGGGAAATTACTTCTGCTTTTTCTCATTACAAACACACACACACGCACACACACACACACACACACACACACACACACACACACACACACAGCAGTGTGTTAATTCATTGATAATGGATCTTTTCAAAGGCCATGATGATAAAAAACTCCAAATATTCTCCTGTTATTGATTGTCCTTATCAGTCATATTTCAATGGTCTGTCTGTCTGTCTCTGGGGTTACTGCACTGTGCAATCACTTCTTACACAAGGAGGGGGAGGAGGAGGGGAGGGGGAGGGGAGGAGGGGGGGAGGAGGAGGGGGAGGGGGGGAGGAGGAGGGTTTCTTGTCTATCAGATAGAAATGAATGGTTTGACTCTTCTCCTCCTTCATTTTACCTTTCCCCCTCTATTTTGCTCTCTTCCACCCTCTCTCTCTTTCTGTCTCCATCTCCCTCCGCTCTCTTAACCTTCTTCTTCCTCTATACCAGGGTTCTTCAATTCCGGTCCTGGAGGGCCGAAACACTTCTGTTTTTTATTTCTACCTGGTAGTTAATTGCACTCACCTGGTGTCCCAGGTCTGAATTAGCCCCTGATTAGAAGGAGAGGATGAAAAACAGAGGTGTTTCGGCCCTCCAGGACCGGAATTGAAGAACCCTGCTCTATACTGTACATCAGGTGGCGCAGTGGTCTAAGGCACTGCATTGCAGTGCTAGCTGTGCCACTAGAGATCCTGGTTCGAATCCAGGCTCTGTTGTAGCCGGCCGTGACCGGGAGACCCATGGGGCGGCGCACAATTGGCCCAGCGTCGTCCAGGGTAGGGGAGGGAATGGCCGGCAGGGATGTAGCTCAGTTGGTAGAGCATGGCGTTTGCCAGGGTTGTGGGTTTGATTCCCACGGGGGGCCAGTATGAAAAATACAAAAAATTATGTATGCACTCACTAACTGTAAGTCGCTCTGGATAAGAGTGTCTGCTAAATGACTAAAATGTAAATGTAAATGTAAAATGGATCATCAACTAGATTCAGCCACGGGACGGTTTTTTTCTTGAGTGGCTGGTTGGGGGGCCGGAACATGATTACAAATTATTTGTAGACTGTAAATTGACCGCAAGAAGGCCAAACAGATATCATATTTGACTAAAACATAATTTCAAGTCTTGCTTACATTTGTAGGATATACGATCACGTATCTCTAATATGCGTGGGAACAGATTTCCAAAATGTAAATCACTTGGAGACGATTTATTTAGATTTATTTAGATCAGCTTTAAAATTGCAGATAGAGTGTAACTTCCATCAATGTAATTGTCTGCATCACTTCCAATCCCCCATATGTTTTTTTCTCGCATATATATATATACATATACATACATGCATACATATACACACATATAAATACATATATATACAGTGAGGGAAAAAAGTATTTGATCCCCTGCTGATTTTGTACGTTTGCCCACTGACAAAGACATGATCGGTCTATCATTTTAATGGTAGGTTTATTTGAACAGTGAGAGACAGAATAACAACCAAAAAATCCAGAAAAACGCATGTCAAAAATGTTATGAATTGATTTGCATTTTAATGAGGGAAATAAGTATTTGACCACTCTGCAAAACATGACTTAGTACTTGGTGGCAAAACCCTTGTTGGCAATCACAGAGGTCAGACGTTTCTTGTAGTTGGCCACCAGATTTGCACACATCTCAGGAGGGATTTTGTCCCACTCCTCTTTGCAGATCTTCTCCAAGTCATTAAGGTTTTGAGGCTGACGTTTGGCAACTCGAACCTTCAGCTCCCTCCACAGATTTTCTATGGGATTAAGGTCTGGAGACTGGCTAGGCCACTCCAGGACCTTAATGTGCTTCTTCTTGAGCCACTCCTTTGTTGCCTTGGCCGTGTGTTTTGGGTCATTGTCATGCTGGAATACCCATCCACGACCCATTTTCAATGCCCTGGCTGAGGGAAGGAGGTTCTCACCCAAGATTTGACGGTACATGGCGCCGTCCATCGTCCCTTTGATGCGGTGAAGTTGTCCTGTCCCCTTAGCAGAAAAACACCCCCAAAGCATAATGTTTCCACCTCCATGTTTTTGACGGTGGGAATGGTGTTCTTGGGGTCATAGGCAGCATTCCTCCTCCTCCAAACACGGGGAGTTGATTTGATGCCAAAGAGCTCGATTTTGGTCTCATCTGACCACAACACTTTCACCCAGTTCTCCTCTGAATCATTCAGATGTTCATTGGCAAACTTCAGACGGGCCTGTATATGTGCTTTCTTGAGCAGGGGGACCTTTGCGGCGCTGCAGGATTTCAGTCCTTCACGGCGTAGTGTGTTACCAATTGTTTTCTTGGTGACAATGGTCCCAGCTGCCTTGAGATCATTGACAAGATACTCCCGTGTAGTTCTGGGCTGATTCCTCACCGTGGGCCGAGGGAGATTGACAGTTATTTTGTGTTTCTTCCATTTGCGAATAATCTCACCAACTGTTGTCACCTTCTCACCAAGCTGCTTGGCGATGGTCTTGTAGCCCATTCCAGCCTTGTGTAGGTCTACAATCTTGTCCCTGACATCCTTGGAGAGCTCTTTGGTCTTGGCCATGGTGGAGAGTTTGGAATCTGATTGATTGATTGCTTCTGTGGACAGGTGTCTTTTATACAGGTAACAAACTGAGATTAGGAGCACTCCTTTTAAGAGTGTGCTCCTAATCTCAGCTCGTTACCTGTATAAAAGACACCTGGGAGCCAGAAATCTTTCTGATTGAGAGGGGGTCAAATACTTATTTCCCTCATTAAAATGCAAATAAATTTATAACATTTTTGACATGCGTTTTCTGGATTTTTTGTTGTTATTCTGTCTTGCACTGTTCAAATAAACCTACCATAAAAATATAGACTGATCATTTCTTTGTCAGTGGGCAAACGTACAAAATCAGCAGGGGATCAAATACTTTTTTCCCCTCACTGGACATATCCTTTTTTTTTTGACATGTATTTCCCTTTATGACTTTCCAACCCCACCACCCCTTCCCTAATTGGAGTAAACTAGTGAACAACAACGCTTAGGCCTCTACTTCCAGCTTATACATACTATATACATTTTATGGAAACAGTCAATTTTACAATCCGGTTTGCCTCTACATGCCATATCCCCCAAACTGTGCTCTTTCACAAAAGTTCTCAACCTATATACTTATTATGGACACAGTATGTTCGTTGTCTTTTATGTCCAACAATGAACATGCAAAAATTGTTTTAAAGTGTTTTATTTTTGCCTAGAAAACTTGGGGGGACAAATGAAACCACCCGCGGGCGGCCTGTTACCCTTCTGTACACTATACGTTTGCACAGGGGTAAATTACACACTGCCTGCCTGGAGTGGTGTGCAGAATGGATGCAGGATTTCCCAATCACCACAATCTGAAACACAACCCTGGAAATACAAGACCTACTCCCTCCCTCCCTCCCCTTCCTCCTCACATCTCTACTCTCACTTTCTTTCTTTCTTTCTTTCAGTTCTATTGAGTGGTGAGCTTGTCCCTCTATTTCAGAGAAGACTTTAGTGAGGAGGGAACAATACCAACACACTTTGTTCCCCTGAATAGGTGTTAGAAACCAAATCAGCCCTCTTAGTTCCCTCTTTCTCTCTCTCTCTCTCTCTCTCTCTCTCTCTCTCTCTCTCTCTCTCTCTCTCTCTCTCTCTCTCTCTCTCTCTCTCTCTCTCTCTCTCTCTCTCTCTCTCTCTCTCTCTCTCTCTCTCTCTCTCTCTCTCTCTCTCTCTCTCTCTCCATCCTCCCTCCCCCCTCTCTCTCTCATCCTCCCTCCCCCCTCCCCCCCTCTCTCTCTCTCCATCCTCCCTCCCCCCTCTCTCTCTCTCTCTCTCTCCATCCTCCCGTCTCTCCCCTCTCTCTCTCTCTCTCTCATCCTCCCCCCTCTCTCTCTCTCACTTTCTCTCTCTCTCTCTCTCTCTCTCTGTGTCTCTGTTTCTGTCTCTGTCTCTGTTCTCTCTCTCTCTCTCTCTCTCTCTCTCTCTCTCTCTCTCTCTCCATCCTCCCTCCCCCTCTCTCTCTCTCTCTCTCCATCCTCCCTCCCTCTCTCTCTCTCTCTCTCTCTCTCCCTCTCCCTCTCTCTCTCTCTCTGTGTCTCTGTCTCTCTCTCTCTCTCTCTCTCTCTCTCTCTCTCTCTCTCTCTCTCTCTCTCTCTGTGTCTCTGTTTCTGTCTCTGTCGCTGTCTCTCTCTCTCTCTCTCTCTCATCCTCCCTCCCCTCTCTCTCTCTCTCTCTCTCTCTCTCTCTCTCTCTCTCTCTCTCTCTCTCTCTCTCTCTCTCTCTCTCTCTCCATCCTCCCTCCCCTCTCTCTCTCTCTCTCTCTATCCCCCCCTCTCTCTCTCTCTCTCTCTCTCCCTCTCCTCTCTCTCTCTCATCCTCCCTCTCTCTCTCTCTCTCTCTCTCTGTCTCTCTCTCTCTCTCTCTCTCTCTCTCTCTCTCTCTCTCTCTCTCTCTCTCTCTCTCTCTCTCTCTCTCTCTCTCTCTCACCAAACTGCTCTTCTCTTTCTTCTTGCCTTTTCTTCTTCTCTCTTCTTCTCCACTGACTCACACCTCCCCTCTACATCCCTCCCTCCCTCCCTCCACCTCTCCCCATCCGAGGGTATCCATCTCTCCATCCATTGTTCAGCAGCCAGGCCCAGCGGAGGGAAGGAGGGAAGAAAAGATCTGAAACATTCTAATTAACTGGAAGTTGAGAAACGGCCCTCTCTTGATCAGGCCATTCCCCTCTCCTCCTCCTTCTCATTCCTCCTCTTCTCCTCTTCCTCCCCTTCTCCTCTTTCTGCACCTTAACTTAATCCTGCCGTCCTCCCCTCCTCCACCCTTCTGTGTGAGAGAGTAAAGGAGAGAGAGGAAGTGAGAGAGAGTGTTAGAGAGAGAGTGTTGGAGAGAGAGAGAGTGTTGGAAGGGGAGAGTGTTGGAGAAAGAGAGAGAGTGTTGGAGAAAGTGAGAGAGTGTGTGTGGAGAGAGAGAGAGAGAGAGAGAGAGTGTTGGAGAGAGAGAGAGTGTGGAGAGAGAGAGTGTGTTGGAGAGAGAGAGAGAGTGTGTGTTGGAGAGAGAGTGTGTTGAGAGGAGAGAGAGAGAGAGAGAGAGAGTGTTGGAGAGAGAGAGTGTTGAGAGAGAGAGAGAGTGTTGGAGAGAGAGAGTGTTGAGAGAGAGAGTGTTGAGAGAGAGAGTGAGAGAGAGGAGAGAGAGAGAGAGAGAGGGAGAGAGAGAGGAGAGAGAGTGGAGAGAGAGAGAGTGTTGAGAGAGAGAGAGAGAGTGTTAGAGAGAGAGAGAGTGTTGAGAGAGAGAGTGTTGGAGAGAGAGAGATGTTTGGAGAGAGAGAGTGTTGGAGAGAGAGAGAGAGAGAGTGTTGGAGAGAGAGAGTTTGGAGAGAGTGTGTTGGAGAGAGTGTGTGTTGGAGAGAGATAGTGTTGGAGAGAGAGAGTGTTGGGAGAGAGAGTGTTGGAGAGAGAGTGTGTTGGAGAGAGAGAGAGAGAGAGTGTGTTGGAGAGAGAGAGTGTTGGAGAGAGAGTGTTGGAGAGAGAGAGAGTGTTGGAGAGAGAGTGTGGAGAGAGAAGTGTTGGAGAGAGAGAGAGAGTGTTGAGAGAGAGAAGTGTTGGAGAAAGAGAGAGTGTGTTAGAGAGAGAGAGAGAGAGAGAGAGAGTGTGTGTGTGTTGGAGAGAGAGTGTGTGTTGGAGAGAGAGAGTGTTGGAGAGAGAGAGTGTGTTGGAGATAGAGAGAGAGAGAGCGTGTTGGAGAGAGCGAGAGAGAGCGTGTTGGAGAGAGAGAAGGAGAGAGTGTGTTGGAGAGAGAGAGAGTGTTGGAAGGGGAGAGTGTTGGAGAAAGAGAGTGTTGGAGAGAGAGAGAGAGAGTGTTGTAGAGAGAGAGAGTGTTGGAAGGGGAGAGAGAGAGTGTTGGAGAGAGAGTGTGTGTTGGAGAGAGAGAGTGTGTGAGAGAGTGTTGGAGAGAGAGAGTGTTGGAGAGAGAGTGTTGGAGAGAGAGAGTGTTGGAGAGAGAGTGTGTTGGAGAGAGAGAGAGTGTTGGAGAGAGAGAGTGTGTTGGAGAGAGAGAGAGAGAGAGCGTGTTGGAGAGAGCGAGAGAGAGAGTGTTGGAGAGAGAGAAGAGTGTTGGAGAGAGAGAGAGTGTTGGAGAGAGAGATAGTGTTGGAGAGAGAGAGTGTTGGAGAGAGAGAGTGTTGGAGAGAGAGATAGTGTTGGAGAGAGTGTGTGTTGGAGAGAGAGAGTGTTGGAGAGAGAGAGTGTTGGAGAGAGAGTGTGTTGGAGAGAGAGAGAGAGAGCGTGTTGGAGAGAGCGAGAGAGAGAGTGTGTTGGAGAGAGTGTGTTGGAAGGGGAGAGTGTTGGAGAGAGAGCGAGTGTTGGAGAAAGAGAGAGAGAGTGTTGGAGAAAGAGAGAGAGAGTGTTGGAGAGAGAGCGAGTGTTGGAGAGAGAGAGTGTTGGAGAGAGAGTGTTGGAGAGAGAGAGAGTGTGTTGGAGAGAGAGAGAGAGAGTGTTGGAGAGAGAGCGAGTGTTGGAGAAAGAGAGAGAGTGTGTTGGAGAGAGAGAGAGAGTGTTGGAGAGAGAGAGTGTTGGAGAGAGAGAGTGTTGGAGAGAGAGAGTGTTGGAAGGGGAGAGAGAGTGTTGGAGAAAGAGAGAGAGTGTTGGAGAGAGAGAGAGAGAGTGTTGGAGAGAGAGAGAGAGTGTTGGAGAGAGAGAGAGAGTGTTGGAGAGAGAGAGTGTTGGAGAGAGAGAGAGTGTTGAGAGAGCGTGTTGGAGAGAGCGAGAGAGAGAGCGTGTTGGAGAGAGAGAGTGTGTTGGAAGGGGAGAGTGTTGGAGAAAGAGAGAGAGAGAGTGTTGGAGAGAGAGCGAGTGTTGGAGAGAGAGAGAGTGTTGGAGAGAGAGAGAGTGTTGGAGAGAGAGAGTGTTGGAGAGAGAGAGGTGTTGGAGAGAGAGTGTGTTGGGAGAGAGAGAGTGTGTTGGAGAGAGAGAGAGAGTGTTGGAGAGAGAGAGAGTGTTGGAGAAGCGAGAGAGAGTGTTGGAGAGAGAGAGAGAGAGTGTTGGAGAGAGAGAGGGAGGAGTGTGTGTTGGAGAGAGAGTGTGTTGGAGAGAGAGAGAGTGTTGGAGAGAGAGAGTGTAGAGAGAGAGTGTTGTAGAGAGAGAGAGAGTGTTGGAAGAGGAGAGAGAGAGTGTTGGAGAGAGAGTGTGTGTTGGAGAGAGAGAGTGTGTTAGAGAGGGAGAGAGTGTTGGAGAGAGAGAGGGAGAGAGTGTGTGTGTTGGAGAGAGATAGTGTGTTGGAGAGAGAGATGAGGGGATGTGGAGGCATTGAGACAAGGAGACTTTGATTGTCAACAGGTTGGAATACACAGACACTATCAAGCAAGCCATATACAAGCTGTGATATACCCAGTCTGTGTGTCTGTGTGTCTGTGCCTGTGTGTGTGTGTGTCTGTGTGTGTCTGTGTGTGTCTGTGTGTGTGTGTGTGTGTGTGTGTGTTGAACCAAGGAAAATGGATGGTGGTGTTTTCTTCATCTGTTTATTCACCTGTCATTGGTTCTGATAATGATTACTAGTCTCCCCTTCGTTTCTCTGTCTCTCTCTCTCTCCATCCCTCCTCTTTCTCCTTCTCTCCCCCTATCTCTTTCCATCCCTCGTTCCCTCCCCCTCTGTCTCCTTCCTTCCTTCCTTCCTTCCTTCCTTCCTTCCTTCCTTCCTTCCTTCCTTCCTTCCTTCCTTCCTTCCTTCCTTCCTTCCTTCCTTCCCTCTCCCTCTGTCTCCATCCTTCCTTCCTTCCTTCCTTCCCTCTCTGTCTCCATCTCTCTCTCCCTTCCCTCCCTCTCTGTGTATCAGGTGACGGGGGGATTGGGGTTGATAATCAGGTTCTGTATTTTCTCATCAGTCTTAAATCAGACCAATTACACGCTAGCTGGTGGAGAGCATGGACAGGTTGATGTAGGGTGATAAGAAACACACACACACAAAGACACATGCATACACACACACACACACACACAGATACAGACAAACACACACACAGAGATACAGACAAACACACACACACACACACCCCTCTAGGATTAAGCGCTCTGTCTCAGGGTATCTGCCTCTCTTATCAGGGACAACCATCCCTGACATGACCTGTCTGCTGCCTTGGCTGCAGTGTTACACACACACACACACACACACACACCTGGTCGTGTTGTGATTGCCATGTCCCAAATCTCTCCTATCCAGTCAGATGGGAGCAGGCCTCACCCCCTATCAAATTTTGTCACTCCTCAGGCGCATTCACACTGCACCTCCTTATCCCGGGGCTAAGGGAGATTTTATCCCGGGGCTAAGGGAGATTTTAGCCTGGGGCTAAGGAAGATTTTATCCCGGGGCTAAGGGAGATTTTATCCCGGGGCTAAGGGAGATTTTATCCCGGGGCTAAGGGAGATTTTAGCTCAGGGCTAGCTGGCCCTGCTCCGGAGCAGGGTTAGCACCGACTTTTCAGGGATAGCCCCAAAAACACGGAGCCAAAATAGCCAGTGCTAAACGGAGTCAAGAACAACGCCCTAGAATGCTCACTGTCCAGTCACAAAAGCAGCACTTTCACTTAATTTACATATGATGGTGATGACTGTAATGCGTTATGCAAGTTATGTTGATAAGTCAATTCATACTATTTCATTCTTCCATCTGAGGACAAAAAATAAAAACTTGGTTGCTATGCCTAACAAAAATGGTTGCTATGCAGTCTGGCTAACCTCTTCTCACTTAGCCAACCAAAGATGCAAACTCTACAGCTGGAACGGCAGCAAACACTCCATTCTCCTCCTTTTTCATAGCTTTTCTATTTACATTTAATCGCATAAATCCATGATAATAATATTGTTGCATGATTTCGCTTGGATCAGAAAAGTTGATGTCTCGTTTGTTCACAGCGTTCTCTGTACAGGGACAAGATCGAATTTCAAAAGTGAAACATTGTCGGAAAGGCAGACGGCAAGGTTTATACAAACCATCACTGTTGGAAATCAAATGCTAGGCCAGAAGCAGAGGACATCATGTGTTAATAAATGTCTTATTGTTTGTGTCAGAGATAGAATGTTGTGTTTGTCCGATAGCCCAGGGTTTTGGAATAAAGTGGGAATCCTTAGCCCAGAGCTAAAGCTTAGCCCAGGGCCAGTCTGGGGGCCCGCCCCACGGGTCTAAGTAGGGCCAGGGGTCTAAGAAGCAGCCCAGCCTGGGAAGATAGCCCAGGGCCAGTCTAGCCTGGGTCTAAGATAGCCCGGGGCCAGTCTAGCCTGGGTCTAAGATAGCCCAGGGCCAGTCTAGCCTGGGTCTAAGATAGCCTGGGTCTAAGATAGCCCGGGGCCAGTCTAGCCTGGGTCTAAGATAGCCCGGGGCCAGTCTAGCCTGGGTCTAAGATAGCCCGGGGCCAGTCTAGCCTGGGTCTAAGATAGCCCGGGGCCAGTCTAGCCTGGGTCTAAGATAGCCCGGGGCCAGTCTAGCCTGGGTCTAAGATAGCCCAGGGCCAGTCTAGCCTGGGTCTAAGATAGCCCGGGGCTAAGAACAATGCAGTTCGAAAAGGCCTCTTGTTTTCTCTCTCTACCCCCTCTACCCTCCCTCCCTCATCTCCTCAACCCTCAGTTCTCTCTCACTGTCTCACCCCCACTCCTTTCTCTGTCTCACCCCCCACTCCTCTCTCTCTCACTGTCTCACCCCCCACTCCTCTCTCTCTCTCTCACTGTCTCACCCCCCCCACTCCTCTCTCTCTCTCTCACTGTCTCACCCCCACCCTCCTCTCTCTCTCTCTCACTGTCTCACCCCCCACTCCTCCTCTCTCTCTCTCTCACTGTCTCACCCCCCCCCCACTCCTCTCTCTCTCGTCTCACCCCCACTCCTCCTCTCTCTCTCATTCTCACCCCCCCCCACTCCTCCTCTCTCTCTCACTGTCTCACCCCCCACTCCTCTCTCTCTCTCTCACTGTCTCACCCCCCACTCCTCCTCTCTCACTTTCATCCCCCTCTATCCTCCATCTCCATCAAAACCACTCAGTAGTTAGTTCTCTTCCCCTCTCCCATTGCAGCCATATGGTGGTTACATGTCATGGATTTGGAAGCCCTTATGAGTGTCTTCTGCCGTTGGCAAGTCTACTTTGATTTGGGATGTTTCTGTGTTTTCCCCATCTGACATTTTCTATACCTGCCAGATTTGATTGAAATGATGTGTTAACCTGGTTTGGCGCGACCTGGAAAAACTTGGAGGACATTTGTCAATGCTCCCTATAGTCCATAAGTCATTAGGTTTGGTGTAGTAATTACTACGTGTGTTCCTTTTGTGTGGAAGTCGTTTGGTTTGGTAATAACCGGTTTGGTGTAGTAATTAAATGTGTTTTCCCTGTGTCTCTGTGCAGGCGTATGATGTTTTTGCCAGCCTGGGCATCAGTCGTCTGTTGGAGCCGTCGGACATGGTTCTGCTGGCCATACCTGACAAGCTGACCGTCATGACATACCTCTATCAGATCAGAGCCCACTTCAGTGGAGAGGAACTCAACGTGGTGCAGATAGAGGCCAACAGCAGCCGCAGCACATACAAGGTGGGTGTTGGTGGTGTTGGTGTTAATACATACAAGGTGGGGCCACTTCACCTGTTAAACCTCATATTCATCATCTCCAGCACCATACCATACCTTATGTGAAAACTGCTTTTTTTTTTCAAAATTCTGTTGTAGAAGAGAAGAAATAAAAAAATGTCCTCAGGGGCTATTTATTTATTTTGATTCAGTGACTTTCAAAAACTACAACTAGTTTCCAGCCAGGGGGAGGATGCTTGCTGACTCTCTGTGTCCCAGCGAAACTCATATTTTTTGGGGGGGTTTGTGAGAAAGAGTTATACAACTAAAATTAAATGGTATTATTATTCTTGTCATGAAGGTGGGAGACTTCGAGACAGACACCAACGCCTCCATCGGCCAGGACCAGTTCTATGCCGAGCTAAACGTCAGTGATGCTAATGCCCAGACCACTGGATCCAGTGGGGACGTTAGCATCGGAGCTAACGGCGCTGGCGCCGCCAACAGAGCCGTGGCTAAAGAGAGGAGGAGGAGATGGAGGTGGTGAGTGTGAGGAAGAGTGAGACTGTATCTTTCTCCCTCCCTGCCTTTGGGGTGTCCCCCTCCTCTCCCACCTCGCCCCCCCTCCCCTTGCCCCGCACGGCTCTACCCCCCAACACCACAGAGTCCTCCCAACCCAGAGCCGCGCCTCGCTCCCTTGCCACCACACCTCTAGGAGACGACCGACGTCAACTACAACTACCCCCGAAGGCAGACACCCTGGACCTGAGCCAGCTCCCTCTGAGGACAGAGAGAGGGTTGGAGAGAGAGATGGAGAGAGGGACTGAGAGAGAGACGGAGAGAGAGATGGAGAGAGGGACGGAGAGAGGGACGGAGAGAGAGATGAGGGAGCAGGAAGGGATGAGGGATGGAGCCCCAGACAACGGGCCCCCAGGGGCCTCGTCTCCCTCCTCCCACAAGCTGGGCTTCTCCTACAACCGTGATGCTGACCTCATCAAGAAGAAGAGGGCCAGCCTCCGCCACTCTGAGTCTGAGACCGCCTCCGACTGTAGCGGCCCCACCCCTAACAACCACGCTGACACGCCCACTAAACAGGTAAATGTCTAGATATGCCTATATGATTTGACTGATAGATAGATTTATTTTATTTCAGTGTCATACACCAATTGGTGCCCAGCCCGTATGGACTTATGAGTTAACTTTAAGAACATGTGAACAAAACATGATGTAGACAAGCCGACTTACCAGGTCAACACACTAACAATGGATCTTTCTTAGCCTCAACGTTACACGTTTACTTGATCCCTGCCGCACCTGATTCAACTACTCAGCTTCTCATCAAGCCCTTGATTAGTGTAATCCGGTGTGCTTGTGCAAGGCTAGAACAAAAGAATGTAACGTTGTAGCGAAGTGCTGGAGAAGCCGCGTTGAGAAACACTGCTCCAGCCAAACACCATAATACTTCTGATGGATTTCTTCTACGTATAAAACTGGTGCTTCCATCCAATTTTAGATGTTGTCACCGTGGGCCCGAGCACACACATCAGGTCGAGAGACGCTAACATTACCCAAACATCCCACAAGCTTTTTTTTGACATTTCATTATATTTTTCATTATATTTCTCATCCCTCTGCGTGATGGCAGGTTGTGCTGTGCCTACGTGGATACGCTTCACAGGACACACCTCAGCTCTCGCAGTCACACACACGCACACACACACACACACACACACACACACACGTGCGCGCCTGCCTGCCTGCCTTAACCCCTCGATCATAACACTATTTAACACCTTCAAAGGTCGACGTGGAGGTCACTGCCGTCATAATGCTCCACCTACCTCACTGGTGGATATTAAATGATTAACATCATTTGTATGGTTCCTTAGATAGCTCCATGTTTCCATTTCTGTTTTTTCTAGCGTGGCCAGATAGTAGCAGGTTAGCCTTTTTTTGTCATGAACCTTGTTGTGGAGGCAGCTCTTCCACAAAGTCATACAATTTTAAACCTAATCTTAACCACACTGCTAACCCTAATGGCTAACCCTAACCTTAAATTACGACCAAAAAGCACATTTTTGTTTTCATGGATCTTTACAATATAGCCAATGTTGACTATGCAGCTGGGAAATCGCTCAGATCTGCCTCCAGGACAAGACTAATGACAATAAACATCAACCGCCATATTCGCTGCTCTGGCACCCCAATGGTGGAACAAGCTCCCCACGACGCCAGGACAGCGGAGTCACTGACCACCTTCCGGAGACACTTGAAATCCCTACCTCTTTATGGAATACCTGGAATAGTATAAAGTAATCCTTCTTCCCCGACCCCCCCCCCAAAAAAATTTTTTATAATAATAATTGTAGTTGTCCCACTGGCTATCATAAGTTGAATGCACCAATTTGTAAGTGGCTCTGGATAAGAGCGTCTGCTAAATGATGTATGTAAATGTAATATAGTAGCCCCCCAATGATATATTACAGAGGCCTTCGCAACGGTTTTAGCAAGGACAAGCTTCTTGTCATTGGGTTTTAAACCATTTCAACCGTGGACTTAGTTTCTGAAACATGGACTTAGTTTGGTTCAGCGCACCAAGCCGCGGTTTATGCCTGTCCCTGTCTATTCTGCACCGTGGATTACTGCAGATGGACGTGTGGATAGGGAGGCAATGGGAAGGTGCATGTCTGGATGTGTGAGTGTCTGAGTGTGAGTGTGTGTGTGTGTGTGTGTGTGCAAGTGGTCGTGCATGCATATTGGTGTGTGTGTGTATGTGTGAGCCTGTGTGTGTGTGTGTGCCTGTGTGTGTGCGTGTGTGTGCCTGTGTGTGTGTGTGTGTGTGAGCCTGTGTGTGTGTGTGTGTGTGTGTGTGTGTGTGTGTGTGTGTGTGTGTGTGTGTGTGTGTGTGTGTGTGTGTGTGAGCCTGTGTGTGTGTGTGTGTAGCCTGTGTGTGTGTGTGTGTGTGTGTGAGCCTGTGTGTGTGTGTGTGTGTGAGCCTGTGTGTGTGAGCCTGTGTGTGTGTGTGTGTGTCACCTTCTCTCCACCACTTTACCGTTGCATAGCTCCCTGTAATGAGAAAGGTCTGTGGTGATAGAGACAGGGAGGCTGAGTCCCACATTCCATCCTACTCCCTAAATAGTGCACTACTTTTAACCAGGGGTCGTATGGGCCCTAGTGCACTATATAAGGAATAGGGTGGTATTTGGGACACACCCCCTGCTGCTGTAACTCCAACACTAAGGACAGATAGATAGTCATCCCACAGCCTTCACCTGTACCAATATCACTCACATACTGTCCCAAATGGAACCCTATTCCCTATATAGTGCACTTCTTTTGACCAGGGCCTATAGGGTACTATGTAGGGAACAGTGTGCCATTGGGAAAGCGGACTTATACTGCAGTAGGGAGGAGGGCCCTTCGCTGAAATGGACCATCATCTAGTGGATTACATTATATTTATTACATTACTCTGTCTCTCTCTCTCTCAGGAGCCTACGCCCGTCCCCAGCTCCCCAGTGGAAAAGGTGAGTGTGTGAGAGAGGTAGAGAGAGAGAGATAATGAAAGAGAGAGGTAGAGGGAGAGAGAGAGAGCGAGAGAAAGCAAGAGAGATTGGAAGAAAGAGAGCAAAACATCTACAGCCCTGCTATACAACCCTCATGTCAGCCATGTGTCACAATAAGGCTGTATGGAAATCTAACCCTCATGTCAGCCATGTGTCACAATAAGGCTGTATGGAAATCTAACCCTCATGTCAGCCATGTGTCACAATAAGGCTGTATGGAAATCTAACTCTCATGTCAGCCATGTGTCACAATAAGGCTGTATGGAAATCTAACCCTCATGTCAGCCATGTGTCACAATAAGGCTGTATGGAAATCTAACCCTCATGTCAGCCATGTGTCACAATAAGGCTGTATGGAAATCTAACCCTCATGTCAGCCATGTGTCACAATAAGGCTGTATGGAAATCTAACCCTCATGTCAGCCATGTGTCACAATAAGGCTGTATGGAAATCTAACCCTCATGTCAGCCATGTGTCACAATAAGGCTGTATGGAAATCTAACCCTCATGTCAGCCATGTGTCACAATAAGGCTGTATGGAAATCTAACCCTCATGTCAGCCATGTGTCACAATAAGGCTGTATGGAAATCTAACCCTAATGTCAGCCATGTGTCACAATAAGGCTGTATGGAAATCTAACCCTCATGTCAGCCATGTGTCACAATAAGGCTGTATGGAAATCTAACCCTCATGTCAGCCATGTGTCACAATAAGGCTGTATGGAAATCTAACCCTCATGTCAGCCATGTGTCACAATAAGGCTGTATGGAAATCTAACCCTCATGTCAGCCATGTGTCACAATAAGGCTGTATGGAAATCTAACCCTCATGTCAGCCATGTGTCACAATAAGGCTGTATGGAAATCTAACCCTCATAGATGGAGGAAGAAGGAAAGCATTTATAAAGTATCAGAACAGGACCATGGAGATGTAGTTGTCTTACTCCACTCCCTCTCCCTGACCTCCACCCCACCCCTCTCGTCTCTCCCCCACAGAAGGTGCAGTCTCGGCAGGAGGAGCTGAAGGAAAGAGCCAGGCTTCTCCTGGAGCAGGCCCGGCGGGACGCTGCCATGAAGGCCGGCAGCAAGCACACAGCCAACTCGGCTAACTCCGTCCCGGTTAAAACGCCTCAAGTCACTGACGTAAGAGTGTGTGTGTGTATGACATTGAGATTGTGTGCTCCTTTTTTTTGATGTGGGTGATAGTTTTGAGACACTTCAAATCAAATGTCATTGGTCACATGCTTCATAAACAACAGTTGTAGACTAACAGTGAAATGCTTACTACAGGTCTTTTCCAACAATGCAGAGTTAAAGATAACAATTTTTTTTTTTTTTAAAGAATAGTGACACAAGGAATAAATACACAGTGAATAACAATAATGATTAAAAACAACATGGCTATATACAGGAAGTACCAGGTAATAACATGGCCATATACAGGAAGTACCAGGTAATAACATGGCTATATACAGGAAGTACCAGGTAATAACATGGCTATATACAGGAAGTAGCAGGTAATAACATTGATATATACAGGAAGTACCAGGTAATAACCAGGTTAGATAATAGACAGTAGCAGCAGTGTATGTGGTGAGTGTAAAAGTGACTTGAAGTCATGGTGTGTATGTGAGTGTGTGTCCATGTGAGTGTGTGTGTCCGTGTGAGTGTGTCCGTCCGTGTGTGTGTCCGTCCGTGTGTGTGTGTGTCCGTGTGTGTGTGTGTCCATGTGAGTGTGTGTCCGTGTGTGTGTGTGTCCATGTGAGTGTGTGTGTCCGTGTGTGTGTGTGTCCGTGTGAGTGTGTGTCCGTCCGTGTGAGTGTGTCCGTCCGTGTGTGTGTGTGTCCGTGTGTGTGTGTGTCCATGTGAGTGTGTGTCCGTGTGAGTGTGTGTCCATGTGAGTGTGTGTGTGTGTGTGTCCGTGTGAGTGTTGTAGGCAGAGTGAGTCTGTGATAGTTCTGTCATTTGGACTGCTCTCAGTGCACTGGACTGTGTGAAAGCCCTAAATGGACAGAAGAGAGAAAAGTGGAACCTTCATCCTTTTCAAGCTTGGCCACTTTGCTGACTCTTCCTCTCCATCCCCCTCTCATGTCATGTAGCGAGAGAACATTCTATTCCTCTCCTTCCACACCACTCCATACTGCTTTGTCCTCCTTTCCCTCCCTCCCTCTCTCTCTCTCTCTCTCTCTCTCTCTCTCTCTCTCTCTCTCTCTCTCTCTCTCTCTCTCTCTCTCTCTCTCTCTCTCTCTCTCTCTCTCTCTCTCTCTCTCTCTCCCTCTCTCTCTCTCTCTCTCTCTCTCTTTCAATGACACCTCCTTTTCCCTGTGACATTGAAAAGCCATTTCCAAACTGCTCCCTCGTTTCCTGCTCCCACATTTGACAGGGATGCTCTTTTCTCCACGCCACCCCCGTCCTGCTCTGTGTAACTGGTGACAATGGCAGGATCGTGAGCGGGCGGTTGAGAGGGCCTTCTCAAGGGTCCTTCCTTATTAACTTCTGCTCAGGCTCTTTTCAGGACGCCCACAGGGGCCTGATAGTGTCATAGGGTTAGGGGCCTGATAGTGTCATAGGGTTGGGGTTAGGGGCCTGATAGTGTCATAGGGTTAGGGGCCTGATAGTGTCAAAGGGTTAGGGGCCTGATAGTGTCATAGGGTTAGGGGCCTGATAGCGTCAAAGGGTTAGGGGCCTGATAGTGTTATAGGGTTAGGGGCCTGATAGTGTCATAGGGTTAGGGGCCTGATAGTGTCATAGGGTTAGGGTTAGGGTTAGGGGCCTGATAGTGTCATAGGGTTAGGGGCCTGATAGTGTCATAGGGTTAGGGTTAGGGTTAGAGGCCTGATAGTGTCTTAGGGTTAGGGGCCTGATAGTGTCATAGGGTTAGGGGCCTGATAGTGTCATAGGGTTAGGTTTAGGGGCCTGATAGTGTCATAGGGTTAGGGGCCTGATAGTGTCATAGGGTTAGGGGCCTGATAGTGTCATAGGGTTAGGTTTAGGGGCCTGATAGTGTCATAGGGTTAGGGGCCTGATAGTGTCATAGGGTTAGGGGCCTGATAGTGTCATAGGGTTAGGGGCCTGATAGTGTCAAAGGGTTAGGGGCCTGATAGTGTCATAGGGTTAGGGGCCTGATAGTGTCATAGGGTTAGGGGCCTGATAGTGTCATAGGGTTAGAGGCCTGATAGTGTCATAGGGTTAGGGGCCTGATAGTGTCAAAGGGTTAGGGGCCTGATAGCTTCAAAGGGTTAGGGGCCTGATAGTGTCAAAGGGTTAGGGGCCTGATAGTGTCAAAGGGTTAGGGGCCTGATAGTGTTATAGGGTTAGGGGCCTGATAGTGTCAAAGGGTTAGGGGCCTGATAGTGTCAAAGGGTTAGGGGCCTGATAGTGTCAAAGGGTTAGGGGCCTGATAGTGTCAAAGGGTTAGGGGCCTGATAGTGTCAAAGGGTTAGGGGCCTGATAGTGTCATAGGGTTAGGGGCCTGATAGTGTCATAGGGTTAGGGGCCTGATAGTGTCATAGGGTTAGGGGCCTGACTCTCTCTCTCTCTCTCTCTCTCTCTCTCTCTCTCTCTCTCTCCCTCTCCCTCTCCCTCTCCCTCTCCCTCTCACTCTCTCTCTCTCTCCCTTTCTCCTTCCATCTGTCAGTCGTATAACATTAAATTAATGTCACACCAACCCCCTTAAAGGGATACTTGGGGATTTTGGCAATGAAGCCCTTTATCTACTTCCCCAGAGTCAGATGAACATGTGGATACAATTTGAAGCCTGCAGTTACCTCACAAAATGGTGTGGTCGAATCCAGTATGACCTTTCCAAATGTTCTGTATTGTATTGAAGGAAAGAGGAGCGAATAAAAAGTAGGGGGGAGAGAGAGGGACTGATGACAAAGGATTTGAAGAAAAAATGAAATGAATACCTTTCAGTAATGAAATATCTAAAAAGCGGCAGCTTTGCACCCGCCGTTCGTTGTCTGCATCCCGAAAGGACATGCCTGATGCCCTTGAATTAAATGGTTGCTGTGTGTGTGCGTGTGCATGCATGCGACTGAGGTGTGTGTGTGTGTGCATGTGCCTGTGTCTGCCTCTGTGGGCCTTAGGAATAACAAATTCAGCATAATCTTAACCACAAAAAAAAGACAACCTTCCAAGAAGCACCAGTCAGAGACTTGTTTCAAGTTCTTCAGAAGGGAAATATAATCAAAATAGTTTTTCAAAGTCTTTCACAGGGGCCAATCTATTCCTATGGAGCCAAAAGTCCTCTACCGTCCATCCCCTTGTTGTTAATGCTGTGAAGCCAAGATGGACGCCTCATTGCCTAGTTTAAGGTGTTTAAGTAGGCGACTGCTCTCCCTCCCTTCTTTCATTTCCTCTAACTCCTTATTTCCCAAGGACAACACTAATAAGGGACGCATTAGGGAAGGAAGGAGGGAGCGAGGGAGGGAAAGGAGGAGGGGAATTATTGAATTGTTTCACTTTTTTAATAGAAAGGATTGATTAAAAGTGTCCCCCTCCCAGCCTCTCCTGTGAGCTGATAATTGTCAGCGATTCAGATTAGATTACTTGATGCCTTGTTTTGATTAGGGTGTGTGTGTTTATGCGTGTGTATTCTTGTCAGTGTGTGTGTGCGCGCTCGTGTGTGTTTACTTGCGTGCACGTGTGTGTGCATGCGTGCATACGTGTGCTCGCGTTATCAGCAGCGTGGCCCTAACCTCTCTAAGTAGGGTCTTTCTGGTTTAGCATGCATACGGAATATTTTTATTCAATTAAAACAGGTTTCATTCTGCCAGTAATGTGGGTGCAAGGGAAGGAGGGAGGAGAGGGAGGGATGGATGGAGGGAGGGAGAGAAGGAGAGAGATAAATTAGTTCCTTTAGGTGTACGGACGCAATGCCACTAATGTAGTGGAAAGGGAAGGAGGGAGGAGATGAACGGAGAGGAGAGGGAGAAAGCAATTCCTTTAAAGGCCCAGTGCAGGCAAAAATGTGATTCTCCTGTGTTTTTATATATATTTCCACACTATGAGGTTGGAATAATACTGTGAAAATGATGATAATAGACCACCTGAAATTTCAGCCTGTTTTGGTGGGAGAAATGTTGAGTTAATTGAGCAATAAGAGAGAGAGTTCCAAACCTCTCTGCCAATAATAGCTATTTTTCAGTTTTCCCATCCCCACTCAGACCACTCCCAGACAGTCCTAGCTAAATTCTTGCTTGAGAAATTGGTCTTTGCTAAGAAGCTATTTTTGTTTATTTTTGGCCATTTTAATTGAAAATAATCACAGTAAGGATTGTTACCAGGAAATTATTTGATCTTGGAAATTATTTGAACATTTTGCCATGAACAACGAAAACCAGCATTTCTTATTGGTCAAATTCAGGTAGGTCCCGTTTGGTGTCTAGTGAATACAACCCAGTTGTAGGGTTTATTGAATGCTAACAGTAACCTATGGATGTTGTATGATTGATAGCGGATCAGGCTAAGCTAACTATGATGAACCAGAGAGGAGGTAGCTGTGTCTCTCTCCACCCCAGGGAAACAGACCTTTGTCTGGGAGCGCTGGTATGTCCCTGGACCCCTCTCTAAACCCTCCCCATAGATGTGTGTGTGTGAGTGTGTGTTGCCCTCTGCTCTCCCCTACCTCTCTAATAGTGGCCCATGCTGCCACGCTCTTTGAACTGGCGGCAGGTAGCTTAGTGGGTAAGAGCGTTGTGCCAGTAACCGAAAGGTCGCTGGTTCTAATCCCCGAGCCGACTAGGTGAAAAATCTGTCGATGTGCCCTTAAGCAAGGCACTTAACCCTAATTGCTCCTGTAAGTCGCTCTGGATAAGAGCGTCTGCTAAATGTATAATAAATACAAAAATATAAATAATTAAACTGAGGTCACCAGTTCACTTCTTTCTTTCTTTTCTTTCTCACTCACTCTCTTTTTCTCATACTGCCTTTCTCCTTCTCTCTTTCTTTCTCACTTTTCTCCTTCTACTTTCTTCTTTGCTATTTTCACTCACTCCACTCTCTCCCTCTCCCTCCCTCTCTCTCTCTCTCTCTCTCTCTCTCTCTCTCTCTCTCTCTCTCTCTCTCTCTCTCTCTCTCTCTCTCTCTCTCTCTCTCTCTCTCCCTCTCTCTCTCCCTCTCTCTCTCTCTCTCCCTCTCTCTCCCTCTCTCTCTCTCCCCCCTCTCTCTCTCTCTCTCTCTCTCTGTCTCTCTCGCGCTCTCTCAATTCAATTAAATTTAAAAGGGGCTTTACATTTACATTTTAGTCATTTAGCAGATGCATACATTAAAAAATAAAATAAAATATCATACTGGCCCCCCCCCATGGGAATCGAACCCACAACCCTGTCGTTGCAAGCGCCATGCTCTACCAGTTGACCTCCATACAAAAACTTTATTGGAAACATGTTTACATTGCCAAAGCAAGTGAAATAAACAATAACAATCTCTCTCTCTCTCTCTCTCTCTCTCTCTCTCTCTCTCTCTCTCTCTCTCTCTCTCTCTCTCTCTCTCTCTCTCTCCTCTCTCTCTCTATCTCTCTCTATCTCTCTCTCTCTCTCTCCCCCTCTCCCCCTCTCTCTCTCTCTCTCTTTTCTATATTCTAACCCTTTGACAGAGCAGTAATACTAATTGTTTTTGCGTTGTCTCCCTCCCTCTCTCCCCCCTCCTCCCACCCTCTCCCCTCCTCCCTCCCTCTCCTTACCCCCTCCCTCCCACCCTCCCCCCTCCCTCCCTCCCTCTCCTTACCCCCTCCCTCCCACCCTCTCCCCCTCCCTCCCAAACCTCCCTCCCTCCCTCTCCTTACCCCCTCCTAGGTAGGCTTCAACATCTATTAGGCCGTTTAGTCCAGATCTCTTGTGATGTCATGCCCCCCGCTGCAGGCAAATTAGTCATTAATGAACAATCATCAAAAATAAATGTTTCCTCCTCCCCCTCCCCACCTCCACAACTCCCCTCTTCCTCTCTTTCATCTGCATGGAGAGAGTAAGTGGCGTCTCAAACTATGCCAGCACCTTCCGCTCTCTCTCGCTCTCTCTCTCCTCTCTCTCTCTCTTCCTCTCTCTCTCGCTTAAAATTCTCTCTTTTTCCACATGTAGATAGTACATATTCTCTTAACATGTAAATAGGGTGTGTGTGTGTGTGTGTGTGTGTGTGTGTGTGTGTGTGTGTGACTGTTCGCTCCAGGTCTCTTCCTCCATTAGCAGATGAGAGCAGTAATTTCACACAGTCCTGGCCATGGTAATTATGAGGATGCACACTAGGTCTGGGTGGGAGAGGTGTGTGTGTGTGTGCATGGTATTTGTATGGCAAGGTGTCTGTCTATATGTATGTAAGTGTATTTCTGTATGTGTGTGTTTGTGAATCCTATTTGTACGTCAAGGTGTGTGTGTGTGTGTGTTCCAGGTGAGTGTTGCTTGGTCCTCGTGCTCACTGGCTCGTTCTGATCCCTTTAATTGGACTCTGTTTGATTTTCACCGACCAGCTCTTTCTCTCTGTGGCGTAGAGGTGACTTCTTGGAGTCTGCCGTGACCCTCGCTGTCAGAGAAAGCAGGGAGAAAAGAGGGCAGAGGAGGGGGAAGAGAAACCTTTCAACTCCAAATGCCCCCTGCACTCAACTCTCCTCTCTCCTCCCCTCTCTCCTCCTCTCTCCTCCTCTCCTCTCCTCTCCTCTCCTCTCCTCTCCTCTCCTCTCCTCTCCTCTCCTCTCCTCAAAAAGCCCACTGCTGCCTTTTCAACAAACATAGAAAAATGAAGATGCTAATATCACCTCTCACCCTTTTCCTTTTCAACTATCCTCACTCCTCTCTGCCTCTCCTCCTCTTTCTCCCCCTCCTCTCCTCTCACAGCAGTAATAGTGTTTCAGCAGGTCTCCTTTCTATATCACTCCGTCCCTTTTTTATCTTCTCTCTGTGATGAATCAGCCCCTAATGAAACTAAATGGTTCACCTGGACTTGATGAATCAGCCCCTAATGAAACTAAATGGTTCACCTGGACTTGATGAATCAGCCCCTAATGAAACTAAATGGTTCACCTGGACTTGATGAATCAGCCCCTAATGAAACTAAATGGTTCACCTGGACTTGATGAATCAGCCCCTAATGAAACTAAATGGTTCACCTGGAGTTGATGAATCAGCCCCTAATGAAACTAAATGGTTCACCTGGACTTGATGAATCAGCCCCTAATGAAACTAAATGGTTCACCTGGAGTTGATGAATCAGCCCCTAATGAAACTAAATAGTTCACCGGGAGTTTATTTTCCGCCCCCGAGGTGTGTGTGTGAATTGGCTGGAGTGAAGATCTAAGGAAGCCTCTACATTAAGTGTGTGAGAGAGAGAGAGAGACGGCTCCTTCAGCTGCTGCTCCTTCAGCTGCTGCTCCTTCAGCTGCTGCTCCTTCAGCTGCATCACACGACCTGATCAAGTCATCAGAGGCAAGAGAGAGAGAGACACACTGTAAACACACTCTGAACCCCCCTGTCTCACACACACACACACTGTAAACACACTCTGAACCCCCCGTCTCTCACACACACACTGTAAACACACTCTGAACCCCCCTGTCTCACACACACACACTGTAAACACACTCTGAACCCCCCTGTCTCTCACACACACACTGTAAACACACTCTGAACCCCCCTGTCACACACACTGTAAACACACTCTGAACCCCGCTGTTACACACACACACACTGTAAACACACTCTGAACCCCCGTCTCTCACACACACACTGTAAACACACTCTGAACCCCCCTGTCACACACACACACACTGTAAACACACTCTGAAACACCCCTGTCACACACACACACTGTAAACACACTCTGAACCCCCTGTCACAAACACACACACACACACACACACACACTGTAAACACACTCTGAACCCCCCCTGTCTCACACACACACTGTAAACACACTCTGAAACCCAACTTCAACTTTCGGCCAAGTAATTTACCCCAGAAACACCTCCCCCCGTCTTCACTCCTTCACTCCATCCCCTTATTGCTTTAATGTAACTAATAGCAGAAAGCTGACTTCTATGAATATAATATGATGACTAAAAAGGCAGCTTAAAGAGCTCACGATTGAATGTTCATTTTAATGTGAAATTGCAGTTGTTTAATCCAGTGGATTTACTAAATGTTCAAGTCCGTTTGTTCTGCAGTAATAGGAACAGGGTCTAGAGAGCACACTGTTTAATTACTGTTAGATGGGCTGTGAGTATTAACATACATACACATATACAGGGAGGGAAAAAAGTATTTGATCCCCTGCTGATTTTGTACGTTTGCCCACTGACAAAGACATGATCAGTCTATAATTTTAATGGTAGGTTTATTTGAACAGTGAGAGACAGAATAACAACAAAAAAATCCAGAAAAACGCATGTCAAAAATGTTATGAATTGATTCTTCAGACAGCATTGAGGAGTACACCACATCAGTCACTGGCTTCATCAATAAGTGCATCAATGATGTCGTCCCCACAGTGACCGTACGTACATACCCCAACCAGAAGCCATGGATTACAGGAAACATCCGCACTGAGCTAAAGGGTAGAGCTGCCGCTTTCAAGGAACGGGACTCTAACCCGGACGCTTATAAGAAATCCTGCTATGACCTCCGACGAACCATCAAACAGGCAAAGAGTCAATACAGGTCTAAGATTGAATCGTACTACACTGGCTCTGACGCTCGTCGGATGTGGCAGGGCTTGAAAACTATTACAGACTACAAAGGGAAGCACAGCCGCGAGCTGCCCAGTGACACAAGCCTACCAGACGAGCTAAACCACTTCTATGCTCGCTTCGAGGCAAGCAACACTGAAGCATGCATGAGAGCACCAGCTGTTCCGGATGACTATGTGATCACGCTCTCCGTAGCCGATGTGAGTAAGACTTTTAAGCAGGTCAACATTCACAAGGCCGCAGGGCCAGACGGATTACCAGGACGTGTACTCCGAGCATGTGCTGACCAACTGGCAAGTGTCTTCACTGACATTTTCAACATGTCTCTGACTGAGTCTGTAATACCAACATGTTTTAAGCAGACCACCATAGTCCCCGTGCCCAAGGACTCTAAGATAACCTGCCTAAATGACTACCGACCCGTAGCACTGACGTCTGTAGCCATGAAGTGCTTTGAAAGGCTGGTCATGGCTCACATCAACAGCATTATCCCAGAAACCCTAGACCCACTCCAATTTGCATACCGCCCCAACAGATCCACAGATGATGCAATCTCTATTGCACTCCACACTGCCCTTTCCCACCTGGACAAGAGGAACACCTACGTGAGAATGCTATTCATTGACTACAGCTCAGCATTCAACACCATAGTGCCCTCTAAGCTCATCACTAAGCTAAGGATCCTGGGACTAAACACCTCCCTCTGCAACTGAATCCTGGACTTCCTGACGGGCCGCCCCCAGGTGGTAAGGGTAGGTAACAACACATCTGCCACACTGATCCTCAACACAGGGGCCCCTCAGGGGTGCGTGCTCAGTCCCCTCCTGTACTCTCTGTTCACCCATGACTGCATGGCCAGGCACGACTCCAACACCATCATTAAGTTTGCCGACGACACAACAGTGGTAGGCCTGATCACCGACAACGATGAGACAGCCTATAGGGAGGAGGTCAGAGATCTGGCCGTGTGGTGCCAGGACAACAACCTCTCCCTCAACGTGACCAAGACAAAGGAGATGATTGTGGACTACAGGAAAAAAAAGAGGACTGAGCACGCCCCCATTCTCATCGACGGGGCTGTAGTGGAACAGGTTGAGAGCTTCAAGTTCCTTGGTGTCCACATCACCAACGAACTGTCATGGTCCAAACACACCAAGACAGTCGTGAAGAGGGCACGACAAAGCCTATTCCCCCTCAGGAGACTAAAAAGATTTGGCATGGGTCCTCAGATCCTCAAAAAATTATACAGCTGCACCATCGAGAGCATCCTGACTGGTTGCATCACCGCCTGGTATGGCAACTGCTTGGCCTCCGACCGCAAGGCACTACAGAGGGTAGTGCGTACGGCCCAGTACATCACTGGGGCAAAGCTTCCTGCCATCCAGGACCTCTATACCAGGCGGTGTCAGAGGAAGGCCCTCAAAATTGTCAAAGACTCCAGCCACCCTAGTCATAGACTGTTCTCTCTGCTACCGCACGGCAAGCGGTACCGAGTGCCAAGTCTAGGTCCAAAAGACTTCTCAACAGCTTCTACCCCCAAGCCATAAGACTCCTGAACAGCTAATCATGGCTACCCGGACTATTTGCACTGCCCCCCCACCCCATCCTTTTTACGCTGCTGCTACTCTGTTAAGTATTTATGCATAGTCACTTTAACTCTACCCACATGTACATATTACCTCAACTACCTCAACTAGCCGGTGCCCCCGCACATTGACTCTGCAACGGTACCCCCCTGTATATATAGCCTCCCTACTGTCACTTTATTTTACTTCTGCTCTTTTTTTTCTTTTTTTTCCTCAACACTTTTTTTGTTGTTGTTTTATTTTTACTTTTTATTTTTTTAATAAATGCACTGTTGGTTAAGGGCTGTAAGTAAGCATTTCACTGTAATGTCTGCACCTGTTGTATTCGGCGCATGTGACCAATTTGATTTGATTTGATTTGATTTGAAGTATTTGACCCCCTCTCAATCAGAAAGATTTCTGGCTCCCAGGTGTCTTTTATCCAGGTAACGAGCTGAGATTAGGAGCACACTCTTAAAGGGAGTGCTCCTAATCTCAGTTTGTTACCTGTATAAAAGACACCTGTCCACAGAAGCAATCAATCAATCAGATTCCAAACTCTCCACCATGGCCAAGACCAAAGAGCTCTCCAAGGATGTCAGGGACAAGATTGTAGACCTACACAAGGCTGGAATGGGCTACAAGACCATCGCCAAGCAGCTTGGTGAGAAGGTGACAACAGTTGGTGCGATTATTCGCAAATGGAAGAAACACAAATTAACTGTCAATCTCCCTCGGCCTGGGGGTCCATGCAAGATCTCACCTCGTGGAGTTGCAATGATCATGAGAACGGTGAGGAATCAGCCCAGAACTACACGGGAGGATCTTGTCAATGATCTCAAGGCAGCTGGGACCATAGTCACCAAGAAAACAATTGGTAACACACTACGCCGTGAAGGACTGAAATCCTGCAGCGCTCGCAAGGTCCCCCTGCTCAAGAAAGCATATATACAGGCCTGTCTGAAGTTTGCCAATGAACATCTGAATGATTCAGAGGAGAACTGGGTGAAAGTGTTGTGGTCAGATGAGACCAAAATCGAGCTCTTTGGCATCAAATCAACTCGCCGTGTTTGGAGGAGGAGGAATGCTGCCTATGACCCCAAGAACACCATCCCCACCGTCAAACATGGAGGTGGAAACATTATGCTTTGGGGGTGTTTTTCTGCTAAGGGGACAGGACAACTTCACTGCATCAAAGGGACGATGGACGGGGCCATGTACCGTCAAATCTTGGGTGAGAACCTCCTTCCCTCAGCCAGGGCATTGAAAATGGGTCATGGATGGGTATTCCAGCATGACAATGACCCAAAACACACAGCCAAGGCAACAAAGGAGTGGCTCAAGAAGAAGCACATTAAGGTCCTGGAGTGGCCTAGCCAGTCTCCAGACCTTAATCCCATAGAACATCTGTGGAGGGAGCTGAAGGTTCGAGTTGCGAAACGTCAGCCTCAAAACCTTAATGACTTGGAGAAGATCTGCAAAGAGGAGTGGAACAAAATCCCTCCTGAGATGTGTGCAAACCTGGTGGCCAACTACAAGAAACGTCTGACCTCTGTGATTGCCAACACGGGTTTTGCCACCAAATACTAAGTCATGTTTTGCAGAGGGGTCAAATACTTATTTCCCTCATTAAAATGCAAATCAATTTATAACATTTTTGACATGCGGTTTTCTGGATTTTTTTGTTGTTATTCTGTCTCTCACTGTTCAAATAAACCTACCATTAAAATTATAGACTGATCATGTCTTTGTCAGTGGGCAAACGTACAAAATCAGCACGGGATCAAATACCTTTTTTCCCTCACTGCACATATAGAGTGCACATATACATTTTACATTTACATTTTAGTCATTTAGCAGACGCTCTTATCCAGAGCGACTTACAGTTAATGAGTGCATACATTTTCATAATGGTCCCCCGTGGGAATCGAACCCACAACCCTGGCGTTGCAAGCGCCATGCTCTACCAACTGAGCTACACACATATACACACACACATATAGACAAATATACACACACATATACACACACATATACACAAATATACACACACACACATATATACATACACATACAGACACACACACACATATATATACAGACACACACACACACATATATATATATATACACATATACACAGACAGACACACATAAACTCAGAGGAAAAAAAAGAAACGTCCTCTCACTGTCAACTGCGTTTATTTTCAGCAAACTTAACATGTGTAAAAAAAACTGAGACATAAACTGAACAAGTTCCACAGACATGTGACTAACAAAAATGTAATAATGGTGGCATTGTCATGCTGGAGGGTCATGTCAGGATGAGCCTGCAGGAAGGGTACCACATGAGGGAGGAGGATGTCTTCCCTGTAACGCACAGCGTTGAGATTGCCTGCAATGACAACAAGCTCAGTCCGATGATGCTGTGACACACCGCCCCAGACCATGACGGACCCTCCACCTCCAAATCGATCCCGCTCCAGAGTACAGGCCTCGGTGTAACGCTCATTCCTTCGATGATAAACGCGAATCCGACCATCACCCTGGTGAGACAAAACCGCGACTCGTCAGTGAAGAGCACTTTTTGCCAGTCCTGTCTGGTCCAGCGACGGTGGGTTTGTGCCCATAGGCGACGTTGTTGCCGGTGATGTCTGGTGAGGACCTGCCTTACAACAGGCCTACAAGCCCTCAGTCCAGCCTCTCTCAGCCTATTGCGGACAGTCTGAGCACTGATGGAAGGATTGTGCATTCCAGGTGTAACTCAAGCAGTTGTTGTTGCCATCCTGTACCTGTCCCGCAGGTGTGCTGTTCGGATGTACCGATCCTGTGCAGGTGTTGTTACACGTGGTCTGCCACTGCGAGGACGATCAGCTGTTCGTCCTGTCTCCCTGTAGCGCTGTCTTAGGCGTCTCACAGTACGGACATTGCAATTTATTGCCCTGGCCACGTCTGCAGTCCTCATGCCTCCTTGCAGCATGCCTAAGGCAGGTTCACGCAGATGAGCAGGGACCCTGGGCATCTTTCTTTTGGTGTTTTTCAGAGTCAGTAGAAAGGCCTCTTTAGTGTCCTAACTGTGATCTTAATTGCCTACCGTCTGTAAGCTGTTAGTGTCTTAACGACCGTTGCACAGGTGCCTGTTCATTAATTGTTTATGGTTCATTGAACAAGCATGGGAAACAGTGTTTAAACCCTTTACAATGAAGATCTGTGAAGTTAGTTA
>NC_059192.1:65338313-65387559 GCF_020615455.1 Coregonus clupeaformis
TTCTCTTTTTGTTTTCTCATGATTTGGTTGGGTCTAGTTGTGTTGTTGTTGTTGTTGTCCTGGGGCTGTGTGGGGTCTGTTTGTGTTTGTGAACAGAGCCCCAGGACAAGCTTACTTAGGGGACTCTTCTCCAAGTTCATCTCTCTGTAGGTGATGGCTTTGTTATGGAAGGTTTGGGAATCGCTTCCTTTTAAGTGGTTATAGAATTTAACGGCTCTTTTCTGGATTTTGATAATTAGCGGGTATTGGCCTAATTCTGCTCTGCATGCATTATTTGGTGTTTTACGTTGTACACGGAGGATGTTTTTGCAGAATTCTGCATGCAGAGTCTCAATTTGGTGTTTGTCCCATTTTGTGAATTCTTGGTTGGTGAGCGGACCCCAGACCTCAGAACCATAAAGGGCAATGGGTTCTATAACTGATTCAAGTATTTTTAGCCAGATCCTAATTGGTATGTCAAATTTTATGTTCCTTTTGATGGCATAGAAGGCCCTTCTTGCCTTGTCTCTCAGATCGTTCACAGCTTTGTGGAAGTTACCTGTGGCGCTGATGTTTAGGCCGAGGTATGTATAGTTTTTTGTGTGCTCTAGGGCAACGGTGTCTAGATGGAATTTGTATTTGTGGTCCTGGCAACTGGACCTTTTTAGAACACCATTATTTTTGTCTTACTGAGATTTACTGTCAGGGCCCAGGTCTGACAGAATCTGTGCAGAAGATCTAGGTGCTGCTGTAGGCCCTCCTTGGTTGGTGACAGAAGCACCAGATCGTCAGCAAACAGAAGACATTTGACTTCAGATTCTAGTAGGGTGAGGCCGGGTGCTGCAGACTGTTCTAGTGCCCTCGCCAATTCGTTGATATATATGTTGAAGAGGGTGGGGCTTAAACTGCATCCCTGTCTCACCCCACGGCCCTGTGGAAAGAAATGTGTGTGTTTTTGCCAATTTTAACCGCACACTTGTTGTTTGTGTACATGGATTTTATAACGTCGAATGTTTTTCCCCCAACCCCACTTTCCATCAATTTGTATAGCAGACCCTCATGCCAAATTGAGTCAAAAGCTTTTTTGAAATCAACAAAGCATGAGAAGACTTTGCCTTTGTTTTGGTTTGTTTGTTTGTCAATTAGGGTGTGCAGGGTGAATACGTGGTCTGTCGTACGGTAATTTGGTAAAAAGCCAATTTGACATTTGCTCAGTACATTGTTTTCACTGAGGAAATGAACTAGTCTGCTGTTAATGATAATGCAGAGGATTTTCCCAAGGTTGCTGTTGACGCATATCCCACGGTAGTTATTGGGGTCAAATTTGTCTCCACTTTTGTGGATTGGGGTGATCAGTCCTTGGTTCCAGATATTGGGGAAGATGCCAGAGCTAAGGATGATGTTAAAGAGTTTAAGTATAGCTAATTGAAATTTGTGGTCTGTATATTTTATCATTTCATTGAGGATACCATCAACACCACAGGACTTTTTGGGTTGGAGGGTTTGTATTTTGTCCTGTAGTTCATTCAATGTAATTGGAGAATCCAGTGGGTTCTGGTAGTCTTTAATAGTTGATTCTAAGATTTGCATTTGATCATGTATATTTTTTTGCTGTTTGTTCTCTGTTATAGGGCCAAAAAGATTGGAGAAGTGGTTTACCCATACATCTCCGTTTTGGATAGATAGCTCTTCGTGTTGTTGTTTGTTTAGTGTTTTCCAATTTTCCCAGAAGTGGTTAGAGTCTATGGATTCTTCAATTACATTGAGCTGATTTCTGACATGCTGTTCCTTCTTTTTCCGTAGTGTATTTCTGTATTGTTTTAGTGATTCACCATAGTGAAGGCGTAGGCTCAGGTTTTCTGGGTCTCTATGTTTTTGGTTGGATAGGTTTCTCAATTTCTTTCTTAGGTTTTTGCATTCTTCATCAAACCATTTATCACTGTTATTACTTTTCTTTGGTTTTCTGTTAGAGATTTTTAGATTTGATAGGGAAGCTGAGAGGTCAAATATACTGTTTAGGTTTTCTACTGCCAAGTTTACACCTTCACTATTACAGTGGAACGTTTTGTCCAGGAAGTTGTCTAGAATGGATTGAATTTGTTGTTTCCTAATTGTTTTTTGGTAGGTTTCAACACTACTTTCCTTCCATCTATAGCATTTCTTAATATTATTCAGTTCTTTTGGCTTTGATGCCTCATGATTGAGTATTGCTCTGTTCAAGTAGACTGTGATTTTGCTGTGGTCTGATAGGGGTGTCAGTGGGCTGACTGTGAACGCTCTGAGAGACTCTGGGTTGAGGTCAGTGATAAAGTAGTCTACAGTACTACTGCCAAGAGATGAGCTATAGGTGTACCTACCATAGGAGTCCCCTCGAAGCCTACCATTGACTATGTACATACCCAGTGTGCGACAGAGCTGCAGGAGTCGTGACCCGTTTTTGTTGGTTATGTTGTCGTAGTTGTGCCTAGGGGGCATATGGGGGAGGGAATGCTGTCACCTCCAGGTAGGTGTTTGTCCCCCTGTGTGCTGAGGGTGTCAGGTTCTTGTCCAGTTCTGGCATTTAGGTCGCCACAGACTAGTACATGTCCCTGGGTCTGGAAATGATTGATTTCCCCCCTCCAGGATGGAGAAACTGTCTTCATTAAAGTATGGGGATTCTAGTGGGGGGATATAGGTAGCACACAGGAGGACATTTTTCTCAGTTGAGATAATTTCCTTTTGAATTTCTAACCAAATGTAAAATGTTCCTGTTTTGATTAATTTAATAGAGTGAGTTAGGTCTGCTCTATACCAAATTAGCATACCCCCTGAGTCCCTTCCCTGTTTCACACCTGGTAGTTTGGTGGATGGGACTACCAGCTCTCTGTAACCTAGAGGGCAACCAGTGGGTCCGTCTCCTCTATACCATGTTTCTTGTAGGATGACAATGTCTGTATTTCCGATTTCTTTGGTGAAGTCCAGATTCCTGCTCTTTAGGCCAAAGGCAGATGACCTCAGGCCTTGGATATTCCAGGATGAAATAGTGAAGGCTTTGTGTTCCATAAAGTGTCTAATGTTGTTGGTTGTGTGGTTTGGCCTCAGGCCAGTAATTGTGAGCAGAGCCTGCTGAGCATCTGGTACATGCCATTGGCTTGGGCTAGTGTAAGAGTGGGTGTTGGACCTGTTTGCCTGCTCACGGCCTGGGCGTATGTGTGACTTTCATGTTGAGGCCCTCTTTGTGGGATTGGGTAGGGGTGGGTAGGAGGGGCATAGGTCTGATCTGAGGGGGCCTAAATGGGGTGTGGGCATGGTTGACTTGGGGGGGAGTTAATTGGTTGGGGTGGGGGTGTAGATGTGGTTGATGGTGCTGTGGTCTGGATGTAGGTCCTCTCTGCGGGGGTCCTCTATGTGTAGGACCTGGGGGGGGTCCCGCAGGTCTGGGAGAGTGTCTCGCTGGTCTGGGCGGGGTGTCTGTTGATCTGTTGCTCCTGTGTGAGGTGTTGGGTCTGCGGTTGAGGGCGATATCCTTTAGGGTCCGGGCGAAGGTGGGCACTGCTGCCTTGTATAGGTGGACCTGGTCGTAAAGGCTGTTCACGTCCAGGGTGGAGTGGTGGGCCAGGAAGACATTTGGTTTTGATGCACAGTCACGGGAAATACTTGCGTTTACCCGCTGTATGGTAGCAGGGTGGAAGTATTTTCGTGGTAACAGAGTTGAGATAACCACTTGTGCGTTGGGGAAAGTAGAATAAGCTTTTTCTATCACTCCCTTGAGTGATATGGCCACCCTTTCCTGCTGTGTTCTCAGGTCGTTTGTGCCTGTGTGTATTATTATGTGGCTGGGTGATCCTAGTCGGTCCTTAGACAGAAGGTCTAGGGCGCGCTGGGTGTTTGGACACCAGAGTTTAGACACTGTGTGTTTTGGAAAAAGTTTATTTTCTTGTATGTATTTACCGTTTGAGTCCATAAGGAGTACAATCTGTGGCTTGTGTATGTCCTCAGTGGGTGTGGGGGGGTCATCATGAGGGCTATCAGGGTGTCTGACTGGGGGGTTGCTCAGAGGGGTTGGGATCCCCTGGGCTTGGGGTTCTTCATTTGTTTGTCTGGGTGTGATGTCGAGGCTATGGTCAGGGTCTAGGGTGTACTGTTCTGCTGCGGTGTCGAGACTTTGGCCAGGATCTGAGGTGGGCTGTTCTCTAGTGGGTTGTTCAATGTCACCCGTCATCGTTCTCACCTTCTCCTCCAGCACTCTGATCCTCTCCTCTAGTGCTCTGTTCTTCTCCTGCTCTTTCTCCTGTTGATGTTGTCTCACCACAGTCCAGAGTGCAGACATGTCTCTCTCTACCTCCAGCTCTCCAGGTCTAGTTAAGAGGGTGTTGTTGTGCTGGACTGTTGTCTGGGTCTGTGCTGACTGGAGTGTGTTCACCTGCTGTTCCAGCTCCACCTGCCTTACCTCCAGCTGGGTGAATGTATCCTTCATTTCAATGAGGGAGTAGTACTCTGTGCTGGGAAGTTGAGTTTCTGCTTGGGGTTGCTCTGTGGGGTTATTTAATGAAGAGGTCTGGTCTGACCCGCTCGGGGTAGGGGTATCTTTCTCAAGGGAGAGCTTCTCCTTCTGAGCTATTTCTTTGATTAGGTGAAAGTCCAGCTGGAACTGTTTGGTGTTGCCTTGAACCAAAACGGTTCCAGATTTATAGAGATTAATATTAGATGACTCAGAGTCCTCGTTGTCCAGTATCCTGAGTTTCCACCCGTCGCTAACACCCCCCCTCTTAACAGAGGGGTAGTGTGCTAGTATAGCACTGTGCCATGCCAGGGGATGGTCTGTGTGGAAGATAAGGTTGCTTATGTTCCCATTTTTATACAAATCAGCAAAAAGTGTCTCGTGCTTCCCCAAAAGAAGTTTCAATTTGTACTCTTTTCGTGTCTTGTCGGTTTTTTTTACATTCAGAGGGTACTGTATTTTAATGACCTCTGAACAGTGGGGGGGTGCTTCTAAGGCCTCTCCATTTAGTTGGGGTAGACTGTACGACTCTCCTGCCATTGTTGGGCTCAAGGGCTTTGACACCTCTCACTTCACACGTCAGTGCTAATTGAAATTGTATCTTTTTGTAGCAAGCTTAAGCTTGGTAGCCTTAGAATTCAGTCCTTATAATATAAAATATATCATTGTAATGAATTTTTCTTCTTGGTTTTTGAAAGTGAAAAATAGCTTCATACTAAACATTACTCACTCAGTTCCAGGTTAGATGGTGTTTTCAGGTTTCTGTTTGTTTTCCAGAGCATTTGCTGTATAGTTTGAGAATAGTAATCCTTGGTAGTAGAAAGCTTTCCAGGTAAATCCGTCCAAAATCAGGTTGTAGGTTTGGAGTTTTGGTTTGGAATGAAGGTTATGTTGTGGAGGGTAGCATCCTGTATATGTCCCTGCCAAAAAATCCTACTTTATCTAACTCTAAATCTATATTTTTTGTTTAAAATGCAGGAGCAATGTCTTTGAGCTCTCTCTCTCTCTCTGTCTCTGTCTCTCTCACTCTCTGTCTTGCTCTCTGTCTCTGTCTCTCTCTCTGTCTCTCTCTCTCTCTCTCTCTCTCTCTCTCTGTCTCTCTCTCTCTCTCTTTGTCTCTCTCTCACTCTCTGTCTCTCTCTCACTCTCTCTCTCTCAATTCAATTCAATTTCAATTTAAGGGCTTTATTGGCATGGGAAACGTGTGTTAACATTGCCAAAGCAAGTGAAGTAGATAGTAAACAAAAGTGAAATAAACAATAAATATTAACAGTAAACATTACACTCAGAAGTTTCAAAAGAATAAAGACATTTCAAATGTCATATTATGTATATATACAGTCTCTCTCTCTCTCTGTCTCTCTCGGTCTCTCTCTGTCTCTCTCTCTCTCTCTCTCTGTCTCTCTCTCTGTCTCTCTCTCGCTCTCTGTCTCTCTGTCTCTCTCTCTCTCTCTCTCTCTCTCTCTCTCTCTCTCTGTCTCTCTCTCTGTCTCTCTCTCTCTCTCTCTCTCTCTCTCTCTCTCTGTCTCTCTCTCTCTCTCTCTCTCTCTCTCTCTGTCTCTCTCTCTCTCTGTCCTCTCTCTCTCTCTCTCTCTCTCTCTCTCTCTCTCTCTCTCTCTGTCTCTCTCTCTCTCTCTCTCTCTCTCTCTCTCTCTCTCTCTCTCTCTCTGCAAAATACTTTGTTGTATTTTTTGACCAGGCCCTGACCATTGTACACACTGACTGAAACACACACACCTGTGACAAAACACTCCTCAGTAAGCTTTATCCCACTCACTACTACTCAACCACCTGGGAATTGGATTTGAGGAGGAGAGAGAGAGGAAATAGTCAAAAGAAGAATTGTGAATGAGGACAGGAAAGGTGAAGTTCTCTCATTATATGGGATAGATCAGTCTGGTTAGTTATCTTTCAGTTTAAAGGGGAGAGGAGAAGAGAGAGAAAGAGATGCAGGGTTGATATTTATTTATTTCACCTTTATTTAACCAGGTAAGCCAGTTGAGAACAAGTTCTCATTTACAACTGCGACCTGGCCAAGATAAAGCAAAGCAGTGCGATTTAAAAACAACAACACAGAGTTACATATGGGGTAAACAAAACATACAGTCAAAAATACAACAGAAAAAATATATACAGTGTGTGCAAATGTAGCAAGTTATGGAGGTAAGGCAATAAATAGGCTATAGTGCAGAATAATTACAATTAGTATTAACACTGGAATGATAGATGTGCAAGAGATGATGTGCAAATAGGGAATACTGGGGTGCAAATGAGCAAAATAAATAACAATATGGGGATGAGGTAGTTGGGTGGGCTAATTACAGATGGGCTGTGTACAGGTGCAGTGATCGGTAAGGTGCTCTGACAACTGATGCTTAAAGTTAGTGAGGGAGATAAGAGTCTCCAGCTTCAGAGATTTTTGCAGTTCGTTCCATTCATTGGCAGCAGAGAACTGGAAGGAATGGCGGCCAAAGGAGGTGTTGGCTTTGGGGATGACCAGTGAGATATACCTGCTGGAACGCATACTACAGGTGGGTGTTGCTATGGTGACCAATGATCTAAGATAAGGCGGGGATTTGCCTAGAAGTGATTTATAGATGACCTGGAGCCAGTGGGTTTGGCGACGAATATGTAGTGAGGGCCAGCCAACGAGAGCGTACAGGTCACAATGGTGGGTAGTATATGGGGCTTTGGTGACAAAACGGATGGCACTGTGATAGACTACATCCAATTTGCTGAGTAGAGTGTTGGAGGCTATTTTGTAAATGACATCGCCGAAGTCAAGGATCGGTAGGATAGTCAGTTTTACGAGGGCATGTTTAGCAGCATGAGTGAAGGAGGCTTTGTTGCGAAATAGGAAACCGATTCTAGATGATGGAGAGAGAGAGATGAAGGGTTGATATGATGGAGAGAGAGACGGTCGGTCGGCCTACCTACCTACCTACCTACCTACAGTGGGGGGAAAAGTATTTAGTCAGCCACCAATTGTGCAAGTTCTCCCACTTAAAAAGATGAGAGAGGCCTGTAATTTTCATCATAGGTACACGTCAACTATGACAGACAAAATGAGAATTTTTTTTCCAGAAAATCACATTTGTAGGATTTTTAATGAATTTATTTGCAAATTATGGTGGAAAATAAGTATTTGGTCAATAACAAAAGTTTCTCAATACTTTGTTATATACCCTTTGTTGGCAATGACACAGGTCAAACGTTTTCTGTAAGTCTTCACAAGGTTTTCACACACTGTTGCTGGTATTTTGGCCCATTCCTCCATGCAGATCTCCTCTAGAGCAGTGATGTTTTGGGGCTGTCGCTGGGCAACACGGACTTTCAACTCCCTCCAAAGATTTTCTATGGGGTTGAGATCTGGAGACTGGCTAGGCCACTCCAGGACCTTGAAATGCTTCTTCGTTGCCCGGGCGGTGTGTTTGGGATCATTGTCATGCTGAAAGACCCAGCCATGTTTCATCTTCAATGCCCTTGCTGATGGAGGTTTTCACTCAAAATCTCACGATACATGGCCCCATTCATTCTTTCCTTTACACGGATCAGTCGTCCTGGTCCCTTTGCAGAAAAACAGCCCCAAAGCATGATGTTTCCACCCCCATGCTTCACAGTAGGTATGGTGTTCTTTGGATGCAACTCAGCATTCTTTGTCCTCCAAACACGACGAGTTGAGTTTTTACCAAAAAGTTCTATTTTGGTTTCATCTGACTATATGACATTCTCCCAATCCTCTTCTGGATCATCCAAATGCACTCTAGCAAACTTCAGACGGGCCTGGACATGTACTGGCTTAAGCAGGGGGACACTTCTGGCACTGCAGGATTTGAGTCCCTGGCGGCGTAGTGTGTTACTGATGGTAGGCTTTGTTACTTTGGTCCCAGCTCTCTGCAGGTCATTCACTAGGTCCCCCCGTGTGGTTCTGGGATTTTTGCTCACCGTTCTTGTGATCATTTTGACCCCATGGGGTGAGATCTTGCGTGGAGCCCCAGATCGAGGGAGATTATCAGTGGTCTTGTATGTCTTCCATTTCCTAATAATTGCTCCCACAGTTGATTTCTTCAAACCAAGCTGCTTACCTATTGCAGATTCAGTCTTCCCAGCCTGGTGCAGGTCTACAATTTTGTTTCTGGTGTCCTTTGACAGCTCTTTGGTCTTGGCCATAGTGGAGTTTGGAGTGTGACTGTTTGAGGTTGTGGACAGGTGTCTTTTATACTGATAACAAGTTCAAACAGGTGCCATTAATACAGGTAACGAGTGGAGGACAGAGGAGCCTCTTAAAGAAGAAGTTACAGGTCTGTGAGAGCCAGAAATCTTGCTTGTTTGTAGGTGACCAAATACTTATTTTCCACCATAATTTGCAAATAAATTAATTAAAAATCCTACAATGTGATTTTCTGGAAAAGAAATTATTTTTGTCTGTCATAGTTGACGTGTACCTATGATGAAAATTACAGGCCTCTCTCATCTTTTTAAGTGGGAGAACTTGCACAATTGGTGGCTGACTAAATACTTTTTTTCCCCACTGTACCTACCTACCTACCTACCTACCTACCTACCTACCTACCTACCTTATCCAAGACACCTTTGAAAGAGTTTAAACAAATGCTCTTTTAGTGATGGGTTAGGGCAAAAGCCTGCACTTATACTCTGTGGCCCTCCAGGACTACTGTGTGTGTGTGTGGGACTCGATAGAGACCTAGAGCACCTCTTGAGTCTGAATACCCCGTCTGTCTGTCTCTGTCATGACAAATGGATCTTCCTGCATGAGTGGCTGGCAGACTGGCTGGCTATCTAGGACCCTGGCACCACCTTGGGTGGGTTTGTGTGTTTCTATAAGTGTGTGTGTCTTTAGCACTAGACTGTCTGTCTGTATGGTGTGTCTGTGTGTCTGTGTGTTCTACCCCGTGCCAGGCCTGCCAGGGTTGTTTCCATGGTCAGCCGTGCATGCCCCCTCTCTCCTCTCTTGGCCAGAAAAGAGCAGCCAGCTTCACAAGCCCCCCAAAACCTCCAAAGCAGAGAGCCAGAGAGGGGCCCCTGCCCTGACGCCAAGCCCACAGAGGAGGCCTCTGTCTCAGCCTTGCACTCAACCGTTCAGCCCCTCTCTCCCCATGGCTGGTGGGTTCTAAACACATGATTGTTCCTTCTCTTCTCTCTTCCACTTTGAAAAGAGAAGTCTTCTTCCCTTCCCTTCTTTTCTACCTCCCATCACCCCCTGCACCTTTTTCTCCTTCATGGTGATCTCTGTCTCCTCCCCTGTGATCAGAGGACTGTGGCTGGAGGACTTACTCTCCGCCCTCTTTTCAATTCAATTCAATTTAAGGGCTTTATTGTCATGGGAAACGTGTGTTAACATTGCCAAAGCAAGTGAAGTAGATAGTAAACAAAAGTGAAATAAACAATAAATATTAACAGTAAACATTACACTCAGAAGTTTCAAAAGAATAAAGACATTTCAAATGTCATATTATGTATATATATACAGTGTTGTAACAATGTGCAAATAGTTAAAGTACAAATGGGAAAATAAATAAACATAAATATGGGTTGTATTTACAATGGTGTTTGTTCTTCACTGGTTGCCCTTTTCTTGTGGCAACAGGTCACAAATCTTGCAGCTGTGATGGCACACTGTGGTTTTTCACCCAGTAGATAAGGGAGTTTATCAAAATTGGATTTGTTTTCGAATTCTTTGTGGATCGCTGTAATCTGAGGGAAATATGTGTCTCTAATATGGTCATACATTTGGCAGGAGGTTAGGAAGTGCAGCTCAGTTTCCACCTCATTTTGTGGGCAGAGCTTTTTCTCTCTCTCTCTCTCTCTCTCTCTCTCTCTCTCTCTCTCTCTCTCTCTTGTTCCCTCTCTTTTCTGACACTTCCCTCCTGTTGGTCAGGAGTCCACTCTTGGATTTCACGTTGTGTGTGTGTGTCAGTGTCCGTCCGTGCGTGTGGGTGGGTGCACTTGCGCAAGCATAGGTAGGCATATGTGTTGAATGTTGTTCTGTCTGCCTGAACACTTCTAGTCTTTTCTGTTTTGCATCTGGCTTGTTAGATAAGGCATCAATGCACCAACACCCTAGCATAGACTGCACCTACATAGGACATATCACTAGGTTTTACAGGACATACACTGAGATATATACCCTAGATCATGTCACACATTGTCCTCCACTGTTCTTCACAACAAAGGCCTCCTCTTCCCCCCCGCTATATCTCTGTACCCTTTGTCATTCTCCCATCCCCAATCTCCCCTACTTCTCCATTCTTTAGTCCTCCTTTCTGTTGACCAATCACTGCCCCCATAGCTGGCTGTCGCTGAGCTGGCTAGATGCATTTTCTGTAGTGTTAATCCTAGCCTGTGGATAGACAGAAAGGCACAAGCACAATTTCTCATCTCCTCTCCTCCGTCCCCAAAATGGCTAAGCGACAATACAGCAGCTTTATCTGGAGTGCAGTGATGGCCAGAGCTGTAGTATGTATTCTATGCATTCTTCCTCCCTATAACCCATAGCTGTATCCATATCCGCCAGGGCAGAACCCTGAGATATCATATGATAGCGGTAGTACAGCCTGAAGAACACTGCTGATATTCCCAGTTATCACATTTATTAAGCTGAGGAAACACACTCAGACAGAAGACATGGGGGTTTATAGAAAACTAGGAGAGGGAGAGAGACGGTTACGTTGTTTCTTTGTGTTGGGTATAAAGTGAGCACTCTCTCTCACACTCGTTCTTTCAGTCTCTCTGGTGCGGGCTCGGCTCACACTGGACCATGTATATGGGGGGGCTGGTGAACCGTATGGGGGGACTTTGTAGTGGTGTGGGGCGTCAGGGGTTCTATGTACCGTGGAAGAGGACGGGGGCTTGGTTATAACTTTTAATGATGGAATTTTTGGTGCCGATAAAGGTATTTTTTAAAATCAAATAATATTTCTTCACACTCTCAATCTCTCTCTCTATTCTCTCTCTCTCTCTCTCTCTATTCTCTCTCGCTCTCTCTCTCTCTCTCTCTCTCTCTCTCTCCTCTCTCCTCTCTCTCTCTCTCAATTTCAATTCAATTTAAGGGCTTTGTTGGCATGGGAAACGTATGTTAACATTGCCAAAGCAAGTGAAGTAGATAGTAAACAAAAGTGAAATAAACAATAAAAACTAACAGTAAACATAACACTCAGAAGTTCCAAAAGAATAAAGACATTTCAAATGTCATAGTATGTACAGTTGAAGTCGGAAGTTTACATACATTTTAGCCAAATACATTTAAACTCAGTTTTTCACAATTCCTGACATTTAATCCTAGTAAAAATTCCACATAATTTTCCTTCCTCATGATGCCATCTATTTTGTGAAGTGCACCAGTCCCTCCTGCAGCAAAGCACCCCCCAGCATGATACTGCCACCCCCGTGCTTCATGGTTGGGTTGGTGTTCTTCGACTTGCAAGCAACCCCCTTTTTCCTCCAAACATAACGATGGTCATTATGGCCAAAGAGCTCTATTTTTGTTTCATCAGACCAGAGGACATTTCCCAAAAAAGTACGTTCTTTGTCCCCTTGTGCAGTTGCAAACCGTAATCTGGCTTTTTTATGGTGGTTTTGGAGCAGTGGCTTCTTCCTTGCTGAGCGGCCTTTCAGGTTATGTCGATATAGGACTCGTTTTACTGTGGATATAGATACTTTTGTACCTGTTTCCTCCAGCATCTTCACAAGGTCCTTTGCTGCTGTTCTGGGATTGATTTGCACTTTTCGCACCAAAGTACGTTCATCTCTAGGAGACAGAACGCGTCTCCTTCCTGAGCGGTATGACGACTGCGTGGTCCCATGGTGTTTATACTTGCGTACTATTGTTTGTACAGATGAACGTGGTACCTTCAGGCTTTTGGAAATTGCTCCCAAGGATGAACCAGACTTCTGGAGGTCTACAATATTTTTTCTGAGGTCTTGGCTGATTTCTTTTGATTTTCCCATGATGTCAAACAAAGAGGCACTTAGTTTGAAGGTAGGCCTTGAAATACATCCACAGGCTCACCTCCAATTGACTCAAATGATGTCAATTAGCCTATCAGAAGCTTCTAAAGCCATGACATCATTTTCAGGAATTTTCCAAGCTGTTTAAAGGCACAGTCAACTTAGTGTATGTAAACTTCTGACCCACTGGAATTATGATACAGTGAATTATAAGTGAAATAATTACTTGTGTCATGCACAAAGTAGATGTCCTAACCGACTTGTCAAAACTATAGTTTGTTAACAAAAAATTTGTGGAGAGGTTGAAAAATGAGTTTTAATGACTCCAACCTAAGTGTATGTAAACTTCCGACTTCAACTGTATATATACAGTGTTGTAACAATGTGCAGATAGTTAAAGTACAAATGGGAAAATAAATAAATATGGGTTGTATTTACAATGGTTTTTGTTCTTCACTGGTTGCCCTTTTCTTGTGGCAACAGGTCACAAATCATGCTGCTGTGATGGCACACTGTGGTATTTCACCCAATAGATATGGGAGTTTATCAGAATTGGGTTTGTTTTCGAAGTCTTTGTGGATCTGTGTAATCTGAGGGAAATATGTGTCTCTGATATGGTCATACATTTGGCAGGAGGTTAGGAAGTGCAGCTCAGTTTCCACCTCATTTTGTGGGCAGTGTGCACATAGCCTGTCTTCTCTTGGGAGCCAGGTCTGCCTACGGCGGCCTCTCTCAATAGCAAGGCTATGCTCACTGAGTCTGTACATAGTCAAAGCTTTCCTTAAGTTTGGGTCAGTCACCAAACTCGACTGACCCAAATGCTGCCCCCCCATGCAGCAGTGGCCTGTCTGGCTGGCTGTCTGTCTGTCTGGCTGGCTGTCTGTCTGTCTGTCTGGCTGTCTGTCTGGCTGTCTGTCTGTCTGGCTGTCTGTCTGGCTGGCTGTCTGTCTGTCTGGCTGTCTGTCTGTCTGGCTGTCTCTCTCTGTCTTTCTCTCTCACTCTCACACACCTACTCTCACACACACACTCTCTCATACACACACACACACACACACTCTCTCACGCACACACTCTCTCACGCACACACTCACACACACACACACACACACACACACACACACACACACACACACACACACACACACCATTATTAGCAGAGAGGTGGCAGGCGGGCGGTGAGTGGGGATTGCTGTCATTTGCAATTCCACCCTATTGTCCTCCACTAACAATGGCTACAAACAAACAATTGACATGGAAATAAAGAGATGTAGCTCATTAGCTACTGCTGCTTGTTCTGGTAATGGCTAAATGCTCAGCCATTGTGTGTGTGGGTGGGTGGGGGTGTGTCTTCTCTCCATGACAATCCCTTAACAGTGTGGAATACAGAGATTAAGAAGAAATCAGAAAGGAGAAATATGATGAAAATATAGCTTTGGTTAATAATGGGTTATGCTATTCCCTTGTGTGTGGGATCCTCATCAGTAAAGTGGCTGTCAATTGAAATCATCAGGACCTCTTTTCCTGCAGGTTGTGTTGGTTATTACAGACCTGTGTGTGTGTGTGTGTGTGTGTTTGCATGTTTAGTTCAAGCATAGATGTTTGTGATTCAACAGTTTAATTGAGAGTTTTATCAAAATGTACATAATGCCTGTCTGTCTGTGTGCCTGACTGCCTGTCTGTCTGCCTGCCTGTCTGTCTGTCTGTCTGTCTGCCTGTCTGTCTGTCTGTCTGTCTGTCTGTCTGTCTGTCTGCCTGTCTGCCTGCGTGTCTTTCTGTCTGTCCCTCAGCCTGTGTGTCACTCTGGTCCAGTCTCGCCGCCCCCCATGCTGCAGTGGACTGTCTGGCTGGCTGACTAGCTGACTGGCTGGCTGGCTGGCTGGCTGGCTGGCTGGCTGGCTGACTGGCTGGCTGGCTGGCTGGCTGGCTGACTGGCTGGCTGGCTGGCTGGCTGGCTGGCTGGCTGTCTGTCTGTGTCTGTGTGTCTGTCTGGCTGGCTGTTGTGTTGCTATCTAGCAGCAGGATCAGATTGGATGGGCCTGTAAATGGCATTTCTGTCATTACTAAGATGGCAGCTGCTCAATACTGTATCTGTGGACCAGCACCAAGGAGTGTGAGGGGTGTGTGTGTGTGTGTGTGTGTGTGTTTGTTCGCATTAGGTTGACTCTATTTCATATCAGGACTGTACAAGAGATGGTGTATGAGTTTTGTTGTGTAACGGATGGTGTGTGTGTGTGTGTAGGAGAGGGATGTGGAGCGTCGGAGGCAGCTGAGAGAGAGGGCCAGACAGCTCATCGCCGAGGCTCGCTCTGGGGTCAAGATCACAGAGATGCCCCTTTACGACCCGACCGCTGACCGAGGGAGAGGCAGAACCATCCCTACTGGAGGTTAGACACACACACACGGAGCACATGTTTAAAACACACTCGCATAGACACGTGTCCAGTTGGTTGAGATAGAAAATATATATATATATCGTTCAAATATCCCACAAATGAAGAACAGTTCACTTCAAGTTTATTTTTTAAGTCAACCTTTTTTTCCTTTGAGTTTTCTTTCTACATCAGTGTGTTTTAAACATCCCAGGATGCTGTGTTTCTCTGGAGGACCTCTGTGCTGCATTTAACCACAAGGAAATTACACACACACACACACACACACAGAAGTAAATTCTAAGCTGAAAGCACTCACTGGTGGAGACATTTCCATTACTACTTCTCTCTAAGGGCTATCACTAATCCCCCAAAATGCATCAGGAATAGCAAACGCCATTTGATCACTACTGGAGGTCTCAAACACACACACACACACCCCTGTGTTTACAGCTCAAATTGGTTTCACTTTCTTGTCCTTTATTCAGGTGTAATTATTGGTTAATCAACAGTACACTTGGTGTGGGCGAATTACCTTTCAGGAGAGAAACAAAACACATTAATAATCATAGCTATCGGGTCGGAAATTCAACAGTGTGAATTCCCCGCCGTGCGGTTTTCCATTCCACCATCAATTGATGTTATTATCATAATTACCATTATTACGCCTATAGATATTTGTTTTCAATCGTCTCCCCATTTATGACACCGCTTGTTTGGTTGTCAGGGTCAAATGTAATGGCAGCGGTGCATACTGAACAGACAGCGACCGACGTGGCTGGCAGTGTAGGGAGGTAGGTTTAGTATCATGAGGGTGGAAGAATATTATGTCATTTACTGACACCATCAAGGGACAGCAGTATTATTATCTCTGTCTTCTCTCTCTCTCTATGTCTCTCATAACAATTCATCTCTCTGATTCAGATACTGGACAGAAAAAGATAGACGGAGAAAGAGAGAGACAGAAATAGGGAAAGATGGGAAGAGAGAGACAGGGAAAGATGGGAAGACTGAGAAAGAGAGAGACAGGGAAAGATGGGAAGACTGAGAAAGAGAGAGACTGGGAAAGATGGGAAGAGAGAGACAGGGAAATATGGGAAGACTGAGAAAGAGAGAGACTGGGAAAGATGGGAAGAGAGAGACAGGGAAAGATGGGAAGACTGAGAAAGAGAGACTGGGAAAGATAGGAAGGGAAAGATGGGAAGAGAGTGAAGCAGACAGAAGTAGAGAGAGAAAGGACAAGAGTGAGAAGATGTGGGAGTATAGAGCTGTGGAGTATAGAGCTGTGGAGTATAGAGCTGTGGAGTGCAGAGCTGTGGAGTATAGAGCTGTGGAGTATAGAGCTGTGGAGTGCAGAGCTGTGGAGTATAGAGCTGTGGAGTGCAGAGCTGTGGAGTATAGAGCTGTGGAGTATAGAGCTGTGGAGTGCAGCGCTGTGGAGTGCAGCGCTGTGGAGTGCAGAGCTGTGGAGTATAGAGCTGTGGAGTATAGAGCTGTGGAGTGCAGAGCTGTGGAGTATAGAGCTGTGGAGTATAGAGCTGTGGAGTATAGAGCTGTGGAGTGCAGAGCTGTGGAGTGCAGAGCTGTGGAGTATAGAGCTGTGGAGTATAGAGCTGTGGAGTGCAGAGCTGTGGAGTATAGAGCTGTGGAGTATAGAGCTGTGGAGTATAGAGCTGTGGAGTATAGAGCTGTGGAGTATAGAGCTGTGGAGTGCAGAGCTGTGGAGTGCAGAGCTGTGGAGTGCAGAGCTGTGGAGTATAGAGCTGTGGAGTATAGAGCTGTGGAGTATAGAGCTGTGGAGTATAGAGCTGTGGAGTGCAGAGCTGTGGAGTGCAGAGCTGTGGAGTGCAGAGCTGTGGAGTGCAGAGCTGTGGAGTATAGAGCTGTGGAGTGCAGAGCTGTGGAGTATAGAGCTGTGGAGTGCAGAGCTGTGGAGTGCAGAGCTGTGGATTGCAGAGCTGTGGAGTATAGAGCTGTGGAGTGCAGAGCTGTGGAGTATAGAGCTGTGGAGTGCAGAGCTGTGGAGTATAGAGCTGTGGAGTATAGAGCTGTGGAGTATAGAGCTGTGGAGTATAGAGCTGTGGAGTATAGAGCTGTGGAGTGCAGCGCTGTGGAGTGCAGAGCTGTGGAGTATAGAGCTGTGGAGTATAGAGCTGTGGAGTGCAGAGCTGTGGAGTATAGAGCTGTGGAGTATAGAGCTGTGGAGTATAGAGCTGTGGAGTGCAGAGCTGTGGAGTGCAGAGCTGTGGAGTATAGAGCTGTGGAGTGCAGAGCTGTGGAGTGCAGCGCTGTGGAGTATAGAGCTGTGGGGGGGGGCTGAAGACAAAACCTGGTCAAAGTGGAACCTTGGTGAGAGAGAGATGGAAGAGACAGAGAATGAGAGACAGAATAAAGAGAGGATGAAGAAAACAGACTAGAGAAGAGTAAAACAAATGGAGGAAGAAAGGGACAGACAGAACAGAGACTGAACAAGAGAGGAGGAGAAGCAGAGAGAGAGGAGACGAGTGAGACAGGAGGAGAGAAAGAGCCAGAAAGAGGAAGAGAGAGGAGGGAGAAGGATGCAGTTTGGTTTATTTTCTCTTTCAGCCACATTTAATCTGGCTAATTGTGGATCTCATTAAAAATGGTGTCAGGGAGGAGGAGGAGGAGGAGAGCAGCGCTGTGGGCCTGATGCACAAGGCCTGCCGTGCAGAACGCCTAATCCTAGCCCCGCTCCCTCTTCTCTCTTCTCTCCTCCCCTCCTCCCTCCATCATTCCCTCCACCACTCAGGGTCCTGTTAATTCAGACCTGGGCTGAAGGAGGGAGGCTGCCCCTGCCACCGCCTGCCTGCCTGCAAACTTTCCAAACTCCATCACCATAGCTTCCTTTAATTAGCTAGCGTTAGCCAGCCACCCACGCTCACTCGCTCGCACGCACTCTCTCCACACATCACGGAAACCAAATTAAAAACTGAAAATGCTCTCCCTCTCTTTCGCTCTCTCGCTTTTCTCTCCATCTCTTTCACACTTTATTTTTCGCTCTCTCTCTCTTTCTCCCTCCCTCCCTCCCCTCTCTTTCATTCTCTCTCCTCCTAACACTAAGTGGCAGAGAACGGGTGGGAGGGAAGGAGGCTCTCGATGTCAAACATCTGCGGCAGTTTTTTGTTTTAGTTTTTTTTTTTTGAGCCCATTTATTTATACAGCAGGATTTACGTTTTCTGTTTGATATTGTGTTTTTATTGTTTGTGTCGATTTTCTTTATTTTATTTTGTCCCGTCAGGAGGCTTAATGTAATATGTGTTTTCATGTTTTGTTTTTGTTTAGTTTTTGGGCTTTATCTGGCGTTGTTGTCACGGCAGCGATGCCTGAACAGAGCTGTGAATTGGCTTGTGATGGAGATGGCTCTGCTTCAGTTAGTCTGTGTGTCTGTAGAGACAGACCTGCTGTGTTTTCACAACATATTAGTGGTCAATGGAAAGCTCTACAGTAGCTACTAGCCATAGGTCTTGTTTATTCAACATAATACACCGGATCTTCTACTATTCATACCTCCTTACCTTCTCTAGGACTTGGAACCAGCATGGCTTAACACAACCATTAACATGCACTAACATAGAAATGCTTCTTTATCTCTCTCTCTCCTTCCATCTTTCTTTCTCTCTTTCTTTCTTTCTTTCTTTCTCTCTTTCTCTCTTTCTTTCTCGCTCTCGCTCGCTCTCTCTTTCTTTCTTTCTTTCTTTCTCGCTCTCGCTCTCTCTCTCTCTCTCTCTCTCTCTCTCTCCAACCCTCTCTCTGTCTCTCTCTCTTTCTTCCTTGCTTTCTCTCTCTCTCTCTGTCTCTCTCTCTTTCTTCCTTGCTTTCTGTCTCTCTCTCTGTCTGTCTCTCTCTCTCGTCTGTAGATGTATTGGATGGAGATGCTGGTGATGATAATGGGGGTGAGGAGGAGGAGGGGGGGAGAGATGAGGAAGATCACCATGATGATACTGTGACAGAGGGCTGCTGTGGTAGATACTAACCCTGCTGAGGCCCCTCCACCCTCCTCCACCTTCCAGGGGCATCAGGAGCCTACTAACACCAGCTCTGAGCTAACCTCTCTGGGTAAAATGACCACCGCTGACTGGCTGTGTGCTGGTGCTTCTGCTTGCATGCATGTTCGCTTGCTCTCTCTGTGTGTGTGTGTGTGTGTGTGTTTTATCGATTTGTAACCCCTCATATGCACGACCCCCCTTTCCCCTTTGACCTCTGCTTCTCATTGGCTTGAGCCATGGCTAGCTGGGATCCCATTGGTTCTCCACTCCACAGCAAGATGAGTGAACCTGGAACAGATTCTATAGTTCTGAGACTGGCTTTCTTTCTGTTTTTCTATTCCTGCACAATTTTATCAAAACTAGTAATTAAAAAAACTTCTGCAAAAAGTGCTCCCTAGACAATAAAAAAATCATATCTTCAGAAAAAGCGTTTGTGGAATGTTTGCAGAGGTAAGTTAATTACTTTTTCCAGCGTTCTGCGTCACTTTTCTGCCAATAGGAGATAGGCAGGAGTACAGTCAAGGGTTAAAGAAGCAGAAATAAAGGAGAACTTTATTAAATGGTGTTTCTTTGAAGCAGCAGTATCTCTGCTATTTGTTTTCTCTGTGGGTTTGTTGTTTTCCTCACTACTAGTTTTATTTCAGTTGTTTTCTGGTGGTGAAGACTAGTCCTTTGTCACAGAGACAGGTCCTTATAAAGGGAGAGGTAGTTGTGATGCTGCTCTCTACGGCTGCGTCCCAAATGGCACTAGATCCCCTAAGTAGTGCTGAGCCCAAAGACCCAGGGCTATGGTCAAAAGTATGTAGTACAAGTGCACTGCCTAGGGAATAGGGTGGCATTGGGGACGGACACTACTTGTTGTTAAACCGCCTGTTTCAAGTGGTGCCAGATAAACCGTCCTCGAACCACGACCCTCTACTCAGCACCTCACCTAAACGGACACTTAATAACAGGTTTCACTAATATATCTGGTACCCTAATATATCTGGTAGACTAATATATCAGGTAGACTAATATATCTGGTACCCTAATATATCTGGTAGACTAATATATCTGGTAGACTAATATATCTGGTAGACTAATATATCTGGTAGACTAATATATCTGGTACCCTAATATATCTGGTAGACTAATATATCTGGTACCCTAATATATCTGGTAGACTAATATATCTGGTAGACTAATATATCTGGTACCCTAATATATCTGGTAGACTAATATATCTGGTAGACTAATATATCTGGTAGACTAATATATCTGGTAGACTAATATATCTGGTACCCTAATATATCTGGTAGACTAATATATCTGGTACCCTAATATATCTGGTAGACTAATATATCTGGTAGACTAATATATCTGGTAGACTAATATATCTGGTAGACTAATATATCTGGTACCCTAATATATCTGGTAGACTAATATATCTGGTACCCTAATATATCTGGTAGACTAATATATCTGGTAGACTAATATATCTGGTAGACTAATATATCTGGTAGACTAATATATCTGGTAGACTAATATATCTGGTAGACTAATATATCTGGTAGACTAATATATCTGGTAGACTAATATATCTGGTACCCTAATATATCTGGTACCCTAATATATCTGGTAGACTAATATATCAGGTAGACTAATATATCTGGTAGACTAATATATCAGGTAGACTAATATATCTGGTACCCTAATATATCTGGTAGACTAATATATCTGGTAGACTAATATATCTGGTAGACTAATATATCTGGTAGACTAATATATCTGGTACCCTAATATATCTGGTAGACTAATATATCTGGTACCCTAATATATCTGGTAGACTAATATATCTGGTAGACTAATATATCTGGTAGACTAATATATCTGGTAGACTAATATATCTGGTAGACTAATATATCTGGTAGACTAATATATCTGGTAGACTAATATATCTGGTAGACTAATATATCTGGTACCCTAATATATCTGGTACCCTAATATATCTGGTAGACTAATATATCTGGTAGACTAATATATCTGGTAGACTAATATATCTGGTAGACTAATATATCTGGTACCCTAATATATCTGGTACCCTAATATATCTGGTAGACTAATATATCTGGTACCCTAATATATCTGGTACCCTAATATATCTGGTACCCTAATATATCTGGTACCCTAATATATCTGGTAGACTAATATATCTGGTAGACTAATATATCTGGTAGACTAATATATCTGGTACCCTAATATATCTGGTAGACTAATATATCTGGTAGACTAATATATCTGGTAGACTAATATATCTGGTAGACTAATATATCTGGTACCCTAATATATCTGGTAGACTAATATATCTGGTACCCTAATATATCTGGTAGACTAATATATCTGGTAGACTAATATATCTGGTAGACTAATATATCTGGTAGACTAATATATCTGGTAGACTAATATATGGTAGACTAATATATCTGGTACCCTAATATATCTGGTAGACTAATATATCTGGTAGACTAATATATCTGGTACCCTAATATATCTGGTAGACTAATATATCTGGTACCCTAATATATCTGGTAACCTAATATATCTGGTAGACTAATATATCTGGTAGACTAATATATCTGGTAGACTAATATATCTGGTACCCTAATATATCTGGTAACCTAATATATCTGGTAGACTAATATATCTGGTAGACTAATATATCTGGTACCCTAATATATCTGGTAGACTAATATATCTAGTACCCTAATATATCTGGTAGACTAATATATCTGGTACCCTAATATATCTGGTAGACTAATATATCTGGTAGACTAATATATCTGGTAGACTAATATATCTGGTAGACTAATATATCTGGTAGACTAATATATATGGTACCCTAATATACAGGTAAAAGTCAGTAAATTAGAATATTTTGAAAAACTTGATTTATTTCAGTAATTGCATTCAAAAGGTGTAACTTGTACATTATATTTATTCATTGCACACAGACTGATGCATTCAAATGTTTATTTCATTTAATTTTGATGATTTGAAGTGGCAACAAATGAAAATCCAAAATTCCGTGTGTCACAAAATTAGAATATTGTGTAAGGGTTACATTTTGAAGACACCTGGTGCCACAAACTAATCAGCTGATTAACTCAAAACACCTGCAAAGGGCTTTAAATGGTCTCTCAGTCCAGTTCTGAAGCCTACACAAACATGGGGAAGACTTCAGATTTGACAGCTGTCCAAAAGGCGACCATCGACACATTGCACAAGGAGGGAAAGACACAAAAGGTTATTGCAGAAGAGGCTGGCTGTTCTCAGAGCTCTGTGTCCAAACACATTAATAGAGAGGCAAAGGGAAGGAAAAACTGTGGTCAGAAAAAGTGTACAAGCGATAGGGATCACCGCGCCCTAGTCAAGATTGTGAAAAAAACCCATTCAAAAATGTGGGGGAGATTCACAAGGAGTGGACAGCTGCTGGAGTCAGGGCTTCAAGATCCACCACCAAGAGACGCTTGAAAGACATGGGTTTCAACTGCCGCATACCTCGTGTCAAGCCACTGTTGACCAAGAAACAGCGCGAAAAGCGTCTCACCTGGGCTAAGGAAAAAAGAGCTGGACTGCTGCTGAGTGGTCTAAAGTCATGTTTTCTGACGAAAGCAAATTTTGCATTTCCTTTGGAAATCGAGGTCCCAGAGTCTGGAGGAAGACAGGAGAGGCACAGGATCCACGTTGCCTGAAGTCTAGTGTAAAGTTTCCACCATCAGTGATGGTTTGGGGTGCCATGTCATCTGCTGGTGTCGGTCCACTCTGTTTCCTGAGATCCAGGGTCAACGCAGCCGTCTACCAGCAAGTTTTAGAGCACTTCATGCTTCCTGCTGCTGACCTGCTCTATGGAGATGGAGATTTCAGGTTCCAACAGGACTTGGCGCCTGCACACAGCGCAAAATCTACCCGTGCCTGGTTTACGGACCATGGTATTTCTGTTCTAAATTGGCCAGCCAACTCCCTGACCTTAGCCCCATAGAAAATCTGTGGGGTATTGTGAAAAGGAAGATGCAGAATGCCAGACCCAACAACGCAGAAGAGTTGAAGGCCACTATCAGAGCAACCTGGGCTCTCATAACACCTGAGCAGTGCCAGAAACTCATCGACTCCATGCCACGCCGCATTAATGCAGTAATTGAGGCAAAAGGAGCTCCAACCAAGTATTGAGTATTGTACATGCTCATATTTTTCATTTTCATACTTTTCAGTTGGCCAACATTTCTAAAAAATCCCTTTTTTGTATTAGCCTTAAGTAATATTCTAATTTTGTGACACACGGAATTTTGGATTTTCATTTGTTGCCACTTCAAATCATCAAAATTAAATGAAATAAACATTTGAATGCATCAGTCTGTGTGCAATGAATAAATATAATGTACAAGTTACACCTTTTGAATGCAATTACTGAAATAAATCAAGTTTTTCAAAATATTCTAATTTACTGACTTTTACCTGTATATGGTACCCTAATATATCTGGTAGACTAATATATCTGGTAGACTAATATATCTGGTAGCTCATTGGTTCATTATTATGTTATGTACACCAGAGTTCTGTCATCTCTCCAGTCCCCACTTCCCTCCTCCTCCCTCGGTGTGTTTCCCTGTTATGTGTTTGAGTACCAGGCCATCTGAGACAGGCACATTTTTGGACGCCTTCACCCAGGCTCTCTGCCCAACCCTGATAAGTGTGTGTGTGTGGAGAGAGGGTCACACATGAAATGGTCTCCCTCCTGCCCTTTCATCTCCTCCAGCCCAGTGCTCAGCCCTGGCAGGACACCTCTGAGTGTGTGTGGACGTGAGGACAAGGCCAGCACTGTGATTACCAGGCCTGACAAGTGGAGCTGGTTGAGAGAGACGGGGAGAGAGAGATGTACAGAGAGGGAAGGATGGAGAGAGAGAGGTACAGAGAGGGAAGGATGGAGAGAGAGAGGTACAGAGAGGGAAGGATGGAGAGAGAGAGGTACAGAGAGGGAAGGATGGAGAGAGAGAGGTACAGAGAGGGAAGGATGGAGAGAGAGAGGTACAGAGAGGGAAGGATGGAGAGAGAGAGGGAGAGGGGGAGAGAGAGAGAGAGGGAAGGATGGAGAGAGAGAGGGAGAGGGGGAGAGAGAGAGAGAGGGAAGGATGGAGAGAGAGAGGGAGAGGGGGAGAGAGAGAGAGAGAGGGGGGGGGGGGGAGAGAGAGAGAGAGAGATGCTGTCTTGGCCAGACCGGAGAGGGTCTCAGCCAGACCAGGTGTGTGCTGTGTTGGCCAGACCGGAGAGGGTCTCAGCCAGACCAGGTGTGTGCTGTGTTGGCCAGACTGGAGAGGGTCTCAGCCAGACCAGGTGTGTGCTGTGTTGGCCAGACCGGAGAGGGTCTCAGCCAGACCAGGTGTGTGCTGTGTTGGCCAGACTGGAGAGGGTCTCAGCCAGACCAGGTGTGTGCTGTGTTGGCCAGACCGGAGAGGGTCTCAGCCAGACCAGGTGTGTGCTGTGTTGGCCAGACTGGAGAGGGTCTCAGCCAGACCAGGTGTGTGTCTTCATCGTTCATCAGGGATCTCTCTCTTTCTCTCTCCCCCACCTCCATCTCTCTACCCCCTCCATCTCTCTCTCCCCCCTCCATCTCTCCCCCATCCGTGTGGCTCAATTGGTAGAGCATGGCGCTTGCAACGCCAGGGTTGTGGGTTTGATTCCCACGGGGGACCAGTATGAAAAAAGTATGAAAATGTATGAACTCACTACTGTAAGTGGCTCTGGATAAGAGCGTCTGCTAAATGACAAAAATATAAAAATGTAAATGTAATCTCTCTCTCCCCCTTTCTCTCTCTCTTTCTCTCTCTCCCCCCTCCATCTCTCTCTCCCCTCTCTCTCTCTATTTCTCTCTCTCCCCCCTCCATATCTCTCCCCCCTCATCTCTCTCTCCCACTCCATCTCTCTCCCCCTCCATCTCTCTCCCCCTCCATCTCTCCCCCCTCCATCTCTCTCTCTCTCTAGTCTGATAGCCCTATTCCAGTATGTATGTATACTCAGTGTCACGCCACCTCTCTTCCCAAACAGCTTATTCAATCCAGATCGCAATCTCCCTCACATATATATGTATCTTTAGTGTGTGTGTGTGTGTGTGTGTGTGTGCGTGCGTGCGCATTTGTGTGTGTGTAGATCTCTTATCTGCTAGTGTGCTCAGGCTGAAATCAGAGATATGACTGAAATGCAAACCAAACCATCTCTGTTACACACGGTTGTCCTTTACCCGCCTGCTGACTGAATGACCCCACTCCTTGTGTGTGTGTGTGTGTGTGTGTGTGTGTGTGTGTGTGCTTGCCATATGTTTCAATACCGAGAGCTATATTCTGCATGTATCCATTTATGTATTTGTTTGCTGTGTGTTTGTGTGTGTGTGTGTACACTTGTCCGTGTTCACCATATGTCTATATATAGGGTCTTCAGAAAGTATTCACACCCCTTGACTTATTCCACATTTTTTTGCGTTACATCCTGAATTCAGAATGGATTCAATCTGTTTATTTCTCTCACCCATCTACACACAATACCCCATAATGACGAAGTGAAAACATATTTTTAGAAATGTTTGCAAAATTTATTGAAAATGAAATACATAAATATCTCATTTATATAAGTATTCACAGTCAATACATGTTAGAATCACCTTTGGCAGCGATTACAGCTGTGAGTCTTTCTGGGTTAGTCTCTAAGAGCTTTGTACATGTGGATTGTTTCTTTTTTAAATTCTTCAAGCTCCGTCAAGTTGGTTGTTGATCATAGCTAAACAGACATTTTCAGGTCTTGCCATAGGTTTTCATGCCGATTTAAGTCAAAACTGTAACTCGGCCACTCAGGAACATTGAATGTCGTCTTGGTAAGCAACTCCAGTGTAGATTTGGCCTTGAGTTTTAGGTTATTGTCCTGCTGAAAGGTGAATCTGTCTCCCAGTGTCTGTTGGAAAGCAGACTGAACCCGGTTTTCCTCTAGGATTTTTCCTGTGCTTAGCTCTATTCCGTTTCTTTTTAACCTAAAAAACTCCCCAGTCATTTCCGATGACAAGCATACCCATAACATGATGCAGCCACCACTATGCTTGAAAATATGAAAAGTGGTACTCAGTGATGTGTTGTGTTGGATTTGCCCCAAACATAACACTTTGTATTCAGGACATAAAGTGAATTGCCTTGCCACATGTTTTGCAGTATTACTTTAGTGCCTTGTTGCATGTTTTGGAATATGTGTATTCTGTACAGGCTTCCTTCTTTTCACTCTGTCAATTAGGTTAATATTGTGGAGTAACTACAATGTTGTTGATCCATCCTCAGTTTTCTCCTATCACAGCCATTAAACTCTAACTGTTAAAAAGTCACCATTGGCCTCATGGCCTCTCCCCCCCTCTCTCTCTCCAGGTGTGAACAGTAAACACGTGGACTTGAAGCTAAAGATGGTGGAGGTACGACCTGGAGGACCCAACTCTTCCTCCTCTCCCTCATCCTCCTCTTCCTCTCCCTCCGTCTCCTCATCCACCTCTCCACTCAGCCCCACAGAGGTACGGACACACACAACACACACACACATACACACACACACACACACACCCTGTTTATGCACCAGTCTATTTAACCACTTCATCCTAGGATCTAGACACACACACACACACACACAGGTCTATTTGACCAGTTCACCCAACACCACTTAGCTGATCCTCTCTCATGATTATATGAATGTGTGTAAAGCCCAAACACACACTAGCATAGTAATGATGCTGTACGCTGCTACGTAGGCCTGTCATATATCTACTATGACCTTTTCAGAGTGTGTGTGTGTGTGTGTGTGTGTGTGTGTGTGTGTGTGTGTGTGTGTGTGTGTGTGTGTGTGTGTGTGCCATAAACCCCTGTGCTTATGTGGACTGTATGTTTGCAGATCCACACACACACATTCAACAAAGCAGGATTCTCTCTATTTCTCTGCATCTATAACCAGTGACATTAGACTGTTGTCCAATGAGACCTTCAGACCATGTTAATAACCGGTCACATTAGACTGTTGTCCAATGAGACCTTCAAACCATGTTAATAACCAGTCACATTAGACTGTTGTCCAATGAGACCTTCAAACCATGTTAATAACCAATCACATTAGACTGTTGTCCAATGAGACCTTCAAACCATGTTAATAACCAATCACATTAGACTGTTGTCCAATGAGACCTTCAAACCATGTTAATAACCAATCACATTAGACTGTTGTCCAATGAGACCTTCAAACCATGTTAATAACCAATCACATTAGACTGTTGTCCAATGAGATCTTCAAACCATGTTAATAACCGGTCACATTAGACTGTTGTCCAATGAGATCTTCAAACCATGTTAATAACCGGTCACATTAGACTGTTGTCCAATGAGACCTTCAAACCATGTTAATAACCGGTCACATTAGACTGTTGTCCAATGAGATCTTCAAACCATGTTAATAACCGGTCACATTAGACTGTTGTCCAATGAGATCTTCAAACCATGTTAATAACCAGTCACATTAGACTGTTGTCCAATGAGATCTTCAAACCATGTTAATAACCGGTCACATTAGACTGTTGTCCAATGAGATCTTCAAACCATGTTAATAACCAGTCACATTAGACTGTTGTCCAATGAGATCTTCAAACCATGTTAATAACCGGTCACATTAGACTGTTGTCCAATGAGATCTTCAAACCATGTTAATAACCGGTCACATTAGACTGTTGTCCAATGAGACCTTCAAACCATGTTAATAACCAGTCACATTAGACTGTTGTCCAATGAGACCTTATAATATAATAATAATAATATGCCATTTAGCAGACGCTTTTATCCAAAGCGACTTACAGTCGTGCGTGCATACATTTTTTTTTGTGTATGGGTGGTCCCGGGGATCGAACCCACTACCTTGGCGTTACAAGCGCCGTGCTCTACCAGCTGAGCTACAGAGGACCACCTTCATCCCTCCATCTTTACAAAGGGAGGATAAACTGTTCCCCCTCTCCCTGGAGGATCAGCTTTCCCAGAAGGCCTTGGGGCGGGCGGAACGGGCCACGGGAGCATCTCACACACAAAACCGTTCCCTCTCTCTCATTAGTGATTGTGTTATGCGCGGCCTCGGTGGCGGACGATAACGCCCCGCCACGCTCAGCAGACCGCAACATTAGTAACGCACCACAAAAACACACACACCATCTCACACCATGACACACACACACACAGACCAAAATGGCCAAATCACCTCAGCCGCAGCTCTCCGCATCGATGATGACTGATAACACAGAAAGGGAGCAAGAGGAGAGAGAGAGAGAGGGAGAGAGGGAGGGAGGGAGGGAGGGAGGGATATCTGCTTGTCCCAGGACTTAGAGGGGGGGAAGAGGGGGTCAGGAGGGCAGGTGTTTGGGGGGGTGTGTGTGTGTGTGTGTGTGTGTGTGTGTGTGTGTGTGTGTGTGTGCGCGCCTCCCACTGGTCCTTGGGGAGTTTTAATACTGGGGGTGTGGACGGTGGTGTTTATTTAACCAGGGGGGTTTGTAGTCTTTAGACATTAACATGAGGAGTATTAGAGGAGATCTGTGTGTGACTCTAGAGGATTGTGTGTGTGTGTGTGTGTGTGTGTGTGTGTGTGTGTGTGTGTGTGTGTGTGTGTGTGTGTGTGTGTGTGTATGCGCGCACAGGGGGTTTTAAAGAGGCATCTTCTCAGCTTCTGACCTCTGTGTACTCAACCTCAGGAGAAAGTCCATCTGCTCCAACACATACACGCCTTCTCTCTCACACACACACACTCCTGTTTTGATTGACAGATGAATGAAGGGTTCATACCTTTGACTGGCTCTGGGTCGATGGAAAAAGCAGGAACTGATCTAATTCAATGTCTAGCCTAAACTCTGGATTGGAAAAAGAAACCAGTTGTCAACTTCTGAGAGGAAACATTCAGATAATATAAGTGGTTGTAATCGTCTCACAGAGGAAGACCATGACGGCCGAAACGTCATGAGATTTAACTCAGTATAGATACATAAAGTATGCCATTTTTAATTGGGAGCAAGAGTGGCTCCTGTTCCTTTCAGAAATACAATAAGCCCACTGCCAGAGAAGGAGACTAATTGCTGATATTGTTTACTAAATGCATCATTTGAAACTAAGCAGACAAATTGCTATTGTTGTGTGCATGTCTTTCTCAATCAGCTGCCTACACACCACACACACCCCTGCTGAACTATCTCTCTCTACACCCCTGCTGAACTATCTCTCTCTACACCCCTGCTGAACTATCTCTCTCTACACCCCTGCTGAACTATCTCTCTCTACACCCCTGCTGAACTATCTCTCTCTACACCCCTGCTGAACTATCTCTCTCTACACCCCTGCTGAACTGTCTCTCTCTCTACACCCCTGCTGAACTATCTCTCTCTACACCCCTGCTGAACTATCTCTCTCTACACCCCTGCTGAACTATCTCTCTCTACACCCCTGCTGAACTATCTCTCTCTCTACACCCCTGCTGAACTATCTCTCTCTACACCCCTGCTGAACTATCTCTCTCTACACCCCTGCTGAACTATCTCTCTCTACACCCCTGCTGAACTATCTCTCTCTACACCCCTGCTGAACTATCTCTCTCTACACCCCTGCTGAACTATCTCTCTCTACACCCCTGCTGAACTATCTCTCTCTACACCCCTGCTGAACTATCTCTCTCTACACCCCTGCTGAACTATCTCTCTCTACACCCCTGCTGAACTATCTCTCTCTACACCCCTGCTGAACTATCTCTCTCTCTACACCCCCTGCTGAACTATCTCTCTCTACACCCCTGCTGAACTATCTCTCTCCACACCCCTGCTGAACTATCTCTCTCTACACCCCTGCTGAACTATCTCTCTCTACACCCCTGCTGAACTATCTATCTCTCTCTACACCCCTGCTGAACTATCTCTCTCTACACCCCTGCTGAACTATCTCTCTCTACACCCCTGCTGAACTATCTCTCTCTACACCCCTGCTGAACTATCTCTCTCTACACCCCTGCTGAACTATCTCTCTCTCTACACCCCTGCTGAACTATCTCTCTCTACACCCCTGCTGAACTATCTCTCTCCACACCCCTGCTGAACTATCTCTCTCTACACCCCTGCTGAACTATCTCTCTCTACACCCCTGCTGAACTATCTCTCTCATTTTACATTTACATTTTAGTCATTTAGCAGACGCTCTTATCCAGAGCGACTTACAGTTAGTGAATATTTTTTATTTATTTTTTTATACTGGCCCCCCGTGGGAATCAAACCCACAACCCTGGCGTTGCAAACACCATGCTCTATCAACTGAGCTACATCCCTGCCGGCCATTCCCTCCCCTACCCTGGACGACGCTGGGCCAATTGTGCGCCGCCCATGAGTCTCCCGGTCACGGCCGGCTGCGACAGAGCCTGGATTCGAACCAGGATCTCTAGTGGCACAGTTAGCACTGCGATGCAGCGCCTTAGACCACTGCGCCACTCAGGAGCTATCTCTCTCTACACCCCTGCTGAACTATCTCTCTCTACACCCCTGCTGAACTATCTCTCTCTACACCCCTGCTGAACTATCTCTCTCTACACCCCTGCTGAACTATCTCTCTCTACACCCCTGCTGAACTATCTCTCTCTACACCCCTGCTGAACTATCTCTCTCTCTACACCCCTGCTGAACTATCTCTCTCTACACCCCTGCTGAACTATCTCTCTCCACACCCCTGCTGAACTATCTCTCTCTACACCCCTGCTGAACTATCTCTCTCTACACCCCTGCTGAACTATCTCTCTCTACACCCCTGCTGAACTATCTCTCTCTACACCCCTGCTGAACTATCTCTCTCTACACCCCTGCTGAACTATCTCTCTCTACACCCCTGCTGAACTATCTCTCTCCACACCCCTGCTGAACTATCTCTCTCTACACCCCTGCTGAACTATCTCTCTCTACACCCCTGCTGAACTCTCTCTCTACACCCCTGCTGAACTATCTCTCTCTACACCCCTGCTGAACTATCTCTCTCTACACCCCTGCTGAACTATCTCTCTCTACACCCCTGCTGAACTATCTCTCTCTACACCCCTGCTGAACTATCTCTCTCTACACCCCTGCTGAACTATCTCTCTCTACACCCCTGCTGAACTATCTCTCTCTCTACACCCCTGCTGAACTATCTCTCTCTACACCCCTGCTGAACTATCTCTCTCCACACCCCTGCTGAACTATCTCTCTCTACACCCCTGCTGAACTATCTCTCTCTACACCCCTGCTGAACTATCTCTCTCTACACCCCTGCTGAACTATCTCTCTCTACACCCCTGCTGAACTATCTCTCTCTACACCCCTGCTGAACTATCTCTCTCTACACCCCTGCTGAACTATCTCTCTCTACACCCCTGCTGAACTATCTCTCTCCACACCCCTGCTGAACTATCTCTCTCTACACCCCCTGCTGAACTATCTCTCTCTACACCCCTGCTGAACTCTCTCTCTACACCCCTGCTGAACTATCTCTCTCTCTACACCCCTGCTGAACTATCTCTCTCTACACCCCTGCTGAACTATCTCTCTCTACACCCCTGCTGAACTATCTCTCTCTACACCCCTGCTGAACTATCTCTCTCTACACCCCTGCTGAACTATCTCTCTCTACACCCCTGCTGAACTATCTACATTTACATTACATTTTAGTCATTTAGCAGACGCTCTTATCCAGAGCGACTTACAGGAGCAATTAGGGTTAAGTGCCTTGCTCAAGGGCACATTTACGTCATTTAGCAGACGCTCTAGTCCAGAGCGACTCACAAATTGATGCATTCACCCTATAGCCAGTGGGGGGGGGGTAGAAGGATTACTTTATCCTATCCCAGGTATTCCTTAAAGAGGTGGGGTTTCAAATGTCTCCAGAAGGTGGTGAGTGACTCCGCTGTGTGGGGGGGTAGAAGGATTACTTTATCCTATCCCAGGTATTCCTTAAAGAGGTGGGGTTTCAAATGTCTCCGGAAGGTGGTGAGTGACTCCGCTGTCCTGGCGTCGTGAGGGAGCTTGTTCCACCATTGGGGTGCCAGAGCAGCGAACAGTTTTGACTGGGCTGAGCGGGAACTATGCTTCCGCAGAGGAAGGGGAGCCAGCAGGCCAGAGGTGGATGAACGCAATGCCCTCGTTTGGGTGTAGGGACTGATCAGAGCCCGAAGGTACAGAGGTGCCGTTCCCCTCGCTGCTCCAAAGGCAAGCACCATGGTCTTGTAACGGATGCGAGCTTCAACTGGAAGCCAGTGGAGTGTGCGGAGGAGGGGGGTGACGTGAGAGAACTTGGGAAGGTTGAACACCAGACGGGCGGCGGCATTCTGGATGAGTTGTAGGGGTTTAATGGCACATGCAGGGAGGCCAGCCAACAGCGAGTTGCAGTAATCCAGACGGGAGATGACAAGTGCCTGGATTAGGACCTGTGCCGCTTCCTGTGTAAGGCAGGGTCGTACTCTCCGAATGTTGTAGAGCATGAACCTGCAGGAGCGGGTCACCGCCTTGATGTTAGCGGAGAACGACAGGGTGTTGTCCAGGGTCACGCCAAGGCTCTTCGCACTCTGGGAGGAGGACACAACGGAGTTGTCAACCGTGATGGCGAGATCATGGAACGGGCAGTCCTTCCCGGGAGGAAGAGCAGCTCCGTCTTGCCAGGGTTCAGCTTGAGGTGGTGATCCGTCATCCATACTGATATGTCTGCCAGACATGCAGAGATGCGATTCGCCACCTGGTTATCAGAAGGGGGAAAGGAGAAGATTAGTTGTGTATCGTCAGCGTAGCAATGATAGGAGAGGCCGTGTGAGGATATGACAGAGCCAAGTGACTTGGTGTATAGGGAGAAAAGGAGAGGGCCTAGAACTGAGCCCTGGGGGACACCAGTGGTGAGAGCACGTGGTGCGGAGACAGCTTCTCGCCACGCCACTTGGTAGGAGCGACCGGTCAGGTAGGGACGCAATCCAGGAGTGAGCCGCGCCGGAGATGCCCAGCTCGGAGAGGGTGGAGAGGAGGATCTGATGGTTCACAGTATCAAAGGCAGCAGACAGGTCTAGAAGGACAAGAGCAGAGGAGAGAGAGTTAGCTTTAGCAGTGCGGAGAGCCTCCGTGACACAGAGAAGAGCAGTCTCAGTTGAATGACCAGTCCTGAAACCTGATTGGTTTGGATCAAGAAGGTCATTCTGAGAGAGATAGCAAGAGAGTTGGCTAAAGACGGCACGCTCAATAGTTTTGGAAAGAAAAGAAAGAAGGGATACTGGTCTGTAGTTGTTGACATCAGTGGGGTCGAGTGTTGGTTTTTTGAGAAGGGGAGCAACTCTCGCTCTCTTGAAGACGGAAGGGACATGGCCAGCGGTCAAGGATGAGATGATCAGCGAGGTGAGGTAGGGGAGAAGGTCACCGGAGATGGTCTGGAGAAGAGAGGAGGGGATGGGGTCAAGCGGGCAGGTTGTTGGGCGGCCTGCAGTCACAAGTCGCAGGATTTTATCTGGAGAGAGAGGGGAGAAAGAAGTCAAAGCATAGGGTAGGGCAGTGTGAGCAGGACCAGCAGTGTCATTAGACTTAACAAACGAGGATCGGATGTCGTCAACCTTCTTTTCAAAGTGGTTGACGAAGTCATCCACAGAGAGAGAGGAGGGGGGGGGGTGAAGAAAATGTAGAGAGGAGGGAGTGAAAATATGCCAGGTCGGCAGGGAGTTTAGTTTTCTTCCATTTCCGCTCCGCTGCCCGGAGCTCTGTTCTGTGAGCTCGCAATGAGTCATCAAGCCACGGAGCTGGAGGGGAGGACCGAGCCGGCCGGGAGGATAGGGGACACAGAGAGTCAAAGGATGCAGAAAGGGAGGAGAGGAGGGTTGAGGAGGCAGAATCAGGAGATTGGAGGGAGAAGGATTGAGCAGAGGGAAGAGATGATAGGATGGAAGAGGAGAGAGTAGTGGGAGAGAGAGAGCGAAGGTTGCGGCGGCGCATTACCATCTGTGTAGGGGCAGAGTGAGTAGTGTGGGAGGAGAGCGAGAGAGAAAAGGAAACAAAGTAGTGGTCGGAGACATGGAGGGGAGTTGCAGTGAGATTAGTAGAGGAGCAGCATCTAGTGAAGATGAGGTCAAGCGTATTGCCTGCCTTGTGAGTAGGGGGGACGGTGAGAGGGTGAGGTCAAAAGAGGAGAGGAGTGGAAAGAAGGAGGCAGAGAGAAATGAGTCAAATGTGGACATAGGGAGGTTGAAATCCCCCAAAACTGTGAGGGGTGAGCCATCCTCAGGAAAGGAACTTATCAAGGCGTCAAGCTCATTGATGAACTCTCCAAGGGAACCTGGAGGGTGATAGATGACAAGGATATTAAGCTTAAATGGGCTAGTGACTGTGACAGCATGGAATTCAAATGAGGAGATAGACAGATGGGTTAGGGGAAAAATTGAGAATGTCCACTTGGGAGAGATGAGGATTCCTGTACCACCACCCCTCTGACCAGATGCTCTCGGGGTATGCGAGAACACATGGTCAGACGAGGAGGAGAGCAGTAGGAGTAGCAGTGTTTTCAGTGGTAATCCATGTTTCCGTCAGCGCCAGGAAGTCGAGGGACTGGAGGTTGGCATAGGCTGGGATGAAGTCAGCTTTGTTGGCAGCAGAACGGCAGTTCCAGAGGCTGCCTGAGACCTGGAACTCCAGGTGTGGGGTGCGTGCAGGGACCACCAGGTTAGAGAGGCAGCAGCCACGCGGTGTGGTGCGTTTGTGTAGCCTGTGCAGAGAGGGAGAGAACAGGGATAGGCAGAGGCATAGTTGACAGGCTGTAGCAAATGGCTACAAAAATGCAGAGGAGATCGGAATGAAATGAGTTAAGCATCTGGGAGAGGAGAGAGCAGGGCCTCCCTCACCAAAAACTTCTACCTCAGAAACTAAAATTGTTTCACTGAACCACCCGAACAAAAACTCTCCCAACTTCCACCTTTAGAAATCAGAATTGTTGTGAACCACAGCGGTTCAATGTTTAAAGGAATAGACTCAACCCACTTTATTCAGCTAGCTAACTATGACACCATAGCTAACTAGCATGATAGCATCCAATAGCAATAACACACAGTTTAGCACCAACACTTGGTCACAACAAACCACCAATAGTGTGTTAACTAGCTAACTAGCATGCTAGCATCCAGTAACACACAGTTTAGCACCAACACTTGGTCACAACACACTAAACAGATCATTCGTGTCTGTGTCAAGTTCCTTTCATGACGCAGCAATGATTAAACGTTGGCTAGCTAGGACAAGTATATTGTATTTAGCTACTACAGTACAGCTATCTCTCTCTACACCCCTGCTGAACTATCTCTCTCTACACCCCTGCTGAACTATCTCTCTCTACACCCCCTGCTGAACTATCTCTCTCTACACCCCTGCTGAACTATCTCTCTCTACACCCCTGCTGAACTATCTCTCTCTACACCCCTGCTGAACTATCTCTCTCTCTACACCCCTGCTGAACTATCTCTCTCTACACCCCTGCTGAACTATCTCTCTCCACACCCCTGCTGAACTATCTCTCTCTACACGCCACACGTCTCGATCTCAAGCAGTGGAACGTGTTTCCCCTTATTGTCTACTTTATTACAACGTTCCGCCATCTTATTAACTAACGTTGGGCCGACGTCGTCAATCTAACCAACTCCTTTCCACTTGGCTTGGCATATTGGACCCGCTGCAGCTCCTAATAATGCAGTATTTCTCTCTGTGTGTGCTTTTGATAGGGAGAAGTATGCGTCTAGCTTCTAAACACGTGTTCCGTTTGAAAACAATAGCAGCACCAGCCTTTGCATAATCTGAACTCATTTTCTGGCTCGTCTGGGTTTTGTTGAAACTTAATTGCCTTTTTTCTTTTTCTTTTGAGCGAGAAAAATAAAGATAAACAAACATAAAATAGTAAGCATATCAGCTCCTGTTGGCATCTGGGGACTATTAAGAGTGTGTGTGTGTGTGTGTGTGTGGGTGTCTGCGCTCATGCGTTTCTATTTGTTTGTTTTTATCAACTATTGATCGAGTTTTTGGATGCTGTGTGTGTGTGTGTGTGTGTGTGTGTGTGTGTGTGTGTGTGTGTGTGTGTCTGCGCTCATGCGTTTCTATTTGTTTGTTTTTATCAACTATTGATCGAGTTTTTGGATGCTGTGTGTGTGTGTGTGTGTGTGTGTGTGTGTGTGTGTGTGTGTGTGTGTGTGTGTGTGTGTGTGTGTGTGTGTGTGTGTGTGTGTGTGTGTGTGTGTGTGTGTGTGTGTGTGTGTGTGTGTGTGTGTGTGTGTGAGTATAACGTGCGTGTGTGTCTGACTGTAAAAACCTTCCGGTGTGTGTGTCCAGAACAATGCGGAGCGGTTGCGCAGGGCGACAGAGAGACTGCGTAGTCCTGTGGTCTTCAGTCAGGAACCAGCTGTCAGGAAAACACAGCTCCGGTCCTTCAGCCAGTATGTGGAGGCCAGGCCAGGTGAGACACACACCTTACTCGTTGCCCACCAAACTCACATACACACACACACCTCACCACCCCTCTCACACACACACACGTACACACACACACACACACACACATAATACACACAAGCCCTCATCTCCCCATGACACCATACGGTGTGTCTCTCTCTCTCACCTCTGTGTGTGTTTGTGTTGTCTCACTGTGTGGCCCATGAGGTGTGAATGTGTCACAAATCAGGTTCAACATCTCTCTCTCCCTCCCTTCTTCTCTCTCTCTCCCTTCTCTCCCTCCCTCTCTCCCTCCCCTTCTCCCTTCTCCCCCTCCCCTCCCTCTCTCCCCTCTCCCCTCTCTCTCTCCCCTCTCTCCCCCCTTCCTCTCTCCCCTCCCTCTCTCCCCTCCCTCTCTCCCCTCCCTCTCTCCCATCCCTCTCTCCCCTCCCTCTCTCCTCCCCCTCTCTTCCCCTCTCTCTCCTCCCCCTCTCTCCCCTCCCTCTCTTCTTGTCTTCAGAGGTAAAGCGTCAGAGATCAGTACCAGAGGATCTGAGGCGAGCGGGCGAGGAGAGAGGACTGGCACCAGACACCGACGCTCGCAAGCCTTATGAAGATGAAGTACTTTACGCATATATAATTCATCCCTCCTTCCTCCCTCCTTCTCTCTTTCCTCCCTCCATCTCTCTTTCCCTCCCTCCATTCCCTCCCTCCATCCGTAAAGCCTGTGCATCAGCCCTGCACCTCGCCTGGCAGATAAACGACAAGAGAAAGAACCAGAGGAAGAAAGAAATAATAATTATTCGTAGCCCACTCCCTTCCCTGTTTCCGCTTTTCTTTTCCCACCTCTCCTCTCCTCTCCCCATCCTCCCCTCCCCTCCTCTCCTCCATCCTTTAGATATGTCAATCAGAGACCACTTCTTCATTCCCCTCCACAAAGAGATATCCTGTATTGATCTAAGGAAGAGAGGAGGAGGGTGGGGGATTTTAATTATTACAATAGCAAGATACCGCTGCTCTGAGAGAGAGAGAGAGAGAGAGAGAGAGAGAGAGAGAGAGAGAGAGAGAGAGAGAGAGAGAGAGAGAGAGAGAGAGAGAGAGAGAGAGAGAGAGAGAGAGAGAGAGAGAGAGAGAGAGAGAGAGAGAGAGAGAGAGAGAGAGAGAGAGAGAGAGAGAGAGAGAGAGAACACGTGTGTGTGCGCATGTCCACTTACCTACGTGTGTATGTGTCACAGGAGACTCAGAATCCCTCTCTCCCCTACCTCCCTGACTCCCCTGCCGGGGCCCTGAGGTTAATGGGTGTTCAACCTTTCCATTATCCCCATCAGTCCTGAATTACCTGCTGAATGATGTTTGCATTAATATAATATATATGGTAATGCCTCAGGTCTAATTAAGGCTGGGTCCAGGCCCGCCAGGCAGGGGGAATGGTCTGATCATGTGTAAAATTGATTTGAGGATGAGAAATATGTGATAGAGCGAGAGGGAGAGAGGAGAGAGAGCAGGGGGCCGGGAATCAGCACCTCACAGAGTTGCTCACAGACACACACACTCTTGAAGACCACACACCCACACGTAGGAAGGAGTGCAGGAAAAGTGCTGGCCAGTGTGGAATAAAATAATCTAGCTTTCTCTCTCTCTCTCTCTCTCTCTCTCTCTCTCTCTCTCTCTCTCTCCCTCTCCCTCTCCCTCTCGCTCTCTCTCTCCCTCTCTCTCTCCCTCTCTCTCTCGCTCTCTCTCTCGCTCTCTCTCTCGCTCTCGCTCTCTCTCTCGCTCTCTCTCTCCCTCTCGCTCTCTCTCTCGCTCTCTCTCTCGCTCTCTCTCTCTCTCTCTCTCTCTCTCTCTCTCTCTCTCTCTCTCTCTCTCTCTCTCTCTCTCTCTCTCTCTCTCTCTCTCTCTCTCTCTCGCTCTCTCTCTCGCTCTCTCTTGCTCTCTCTCTCGCTCTCTCTCACGCTCTCTCTCTCTCGCTCTCGCTCTCTCTCTCCCTCTCTCTCTCCCTCTCTCTCTCGCCCTCTCTCTCGCTCTCTCTCTCGCTCTCTCTCTCTCTCTCTCGCTCCCTCTCTCCCTCTCTCTCTCTCTCTCTCTCGCTCTCTCTCTCGCTCTCTCTCTCCCTCTCTCTCTCTCTCTCTCTCTCTCTCGCTCTCTCTCTCTCGCTCTCTCTCTCTCTCTCTCTCTCGCTTTCTCTCTCTCTCTCTCGCTCTCTCTCTCTCTCTCTCTAACTCTCTCTCTCTCCTCTCTAACTCTCTCTCTGTTTCTCTATCTGTTTCTCTTCTCCCCTGGTCTTGTTCCTATTAAGAAAATAGGTTGGATCAGCAGCTGTAAATATTTATTTAAATATACATGTATTTTTCGAGGAATCTTTAGTGACCTAATTTGAATAAACATTTTGCCCTCTTTTTCTGAGGACAGTCTAGGGAATAGTAAGCAGGAGGGAGAGATGGAGAGGTGGAGAGAAGGAGAGATGGAGAGAAGGAGAGGTGGAGAGGTGGAGAGGTGGAGAGAAGGAGAGGTGGAGAGATGGAGAGAAGGAGAGAAGGAGAGGTGGAGAGAAGGAGAGGTGGAGAGAAGGAGAGGAGGAGAGGTGGAGAGGTGGAGAGAAGGAGAGGTGGAGAGAAGGAGAGGTGGAGAGAAGGAGAGAAGGAGAGGTGGAGAGAAGGAGAGGTGGAGAGAAGGAGAGGAGGAGAGATGGAGAGAAGGAGAGGTGGAGAGAAGGAGAGGTGGAGAGAAGGAGAGGTGGAGAGAAGGAGAGATGGAGAGAAGGAGAGGTGGAGAGAAGGAGAGATGGAGAGGTGGAGAGAAGGAGAGGTGGAGAGGTGGAGAGAAGGAGAGGTGGAGAGAAGGAGAGGTGGAGAGGTGGAGAGAAGGAGAGGTGGAGAGAAGGAGAGGTGGAGAGAAGGAGAGAAGGAGAGGTGGAGAGAAGGAGAGGTGGAGAGAAGGAGAGGAGGAGAGAAGGAGAGGAGGAGAGGTGTAGAGAAGGAGAGATGGAGAGAAGGAGAGGTGGAGAGGTGGAGAGAAGGAGAGGTGGAGAGAAGGAGAGGTGGAGAGAAGGAGAGGTGGAGAGATGGAGAGAAGGAGAGAAGAAGAGAAGGAGAGAAGGAGAGGTGGAGAGGTGGAGAGGTGGAGAGAAGGAGAGGTGGAGAGGTGGAGAGAAGGAGAGAAGGAGAAATGGAGAGAAGGAGAGAAGGAGAGAAGGAGAGGTGGAGAGAAGGAGAGAAGGAGAGGTGGAGATGTACACAATCCTAGTCATATTAGCAACTCAACCTTGTTGGATCTATTAGACCCCCCCATCTCTGTCACATATGGAACCGCTCGCATTAGGTGCTCTGTTTATAGCGGTGTTTTTCCCACAAATTGCATTTTGGCAAATGTTTGAAAATGACGTTTTATTAGCTGCTTCATTACAGGACTTGCATGTTCAATAATAGGCTATTAAGACAATAGCTCATAATGAAACATTTCCGTTCCTCCTATGCATGCATAGTATTTTCTGTTGGGCACGTCATTTTCTGTTAGGCTTTATTTTTTACAGTTTGTTGACCGGTTAATGAGGGTTGGTTAGCCAGCAGCAAAATTGAACGAAATTTAAGCTAATTACAGGGTCTTTTCTGTCTAGAAAATTCTTAGGCGGGCCGTCTAAGTGAACATTTTCGTGATGGAAAAACAGTTTGCGTCAACTTAAAAGACCAGATAGAAAGCAGAAAATATACTTTATATGTTTTTTAATAATGCCATCTCTGAGAACTAACAATGAGGTATAAGGTAGACAGTCAGGGAGAGTCGAACATTGAAAATACCAGGCATTCAGAGCACATGCCCATTGATTTTGTTATAATGTTTAAGCACAGGAAAACAGCATTAGCCATGGCAAAATGCATAGAAGTACAGAAAATTAGCTTTAAAACTGCAAAATTGTCTCTCAGCTCCATGCCGAAGTGTGTAGAATTGCTGGAAATTAGCTTCAAAACAGCATTTTCTCTCAGCTCAATGGAAGAAAAAAAAATAATAATTGCAAAAAAATAGTTTTACAACAGCAAAATGTTCTACGGCACCAAGATTCCTTTCTAGCTAATAGACCATGTTAGAGTTTACACTTCCTCTTCCAATGAACTGTGGGGGGTCAAAATAATGACACTGTCTACCAAATCTATTCATTTTTAAATGTTGATTACTTCTACTAGCCATTGTCATTCACCTGAAAATAAGACAAGCTGTGATTTTTTTTGGTAACATATGATGGGTTGCTGGTTTGCCTGGGTGGGGGTCCCTTGGCAAGAAAAGGTAGAAAACCCCTGATCTAACGATTCTAATAATTAGCTGGTTCATGAAGTGAATCAGATTAGTTACAACTGGGGTTGGAGTGAAAACCTACAGGAGCGTAGCTCTCCAGCAACAGGGTTGGAGTGAAAACCTACAGGAGCGTAGCTCTCCAGGAACAGGGTTGGAGTGAAAACCTACAGGAGCGTAGCTCTCCAGGAACAGGGTTGGAGTGAAAACCTACAGGAGCGTAGCTCTCCAGGAACAGGGTTGGAGTGAAAACCTACAGGAGCGTAGCTCTCCAGGAACAGGGTTGGAGTGAAAACCTACAGGAGCGTAGCTCTCCAGGAACAGGGTTGGAGTGAAAACCTACAGGAGCGTAGCTCTCCAGGAACAGGGTTGGAGTGAAAACCTACAGGAGCGTAGCTCTCCAGCAACAGGGTTGGAGTGAAAACCTACAGGAGCGTAGCTCTCCAGGAACAGGGTTGGAGTGAAAACCTACAGGAGCGTAGCTCTCCAGGAACAGGGTTGGAGTGAAAACCTACAGGAGCGTAGCTCTCCAGGAACAGGGTTGGAGTGAAAACCTACAGGAGCGTAGCTCTCCAGGAACAGGGTTGGAGTGAAAACCTACAGGAGCGTAGCTCTCCAGGAACAGGGTTGGAGTGAAAACCTACAGGAGCGTAGCTCTCCAGGAACAGGGTTGGAGAGCCCTGTACTAGACACTGGGGCCTAAATAAGTGCAATGGGGGCGAGTGTGACTGACTCAGAGGTAAGAGTGGGGGTGACCCCTGACCCCATCCATACAGGTTGAGTAAATTAGGACGAGAGGGCCTAGTTACAAGTCGAGGAGTATAAGAGTGTATCACAAGAGAAAAGGTTTGGGTTGAGGAGCATGTCGAGAGGGGACTAGTCAGTTTCCAAGTGGGTCGACTATAACTGAAGTCCTTATCATGTCTGGTAAGCTGCCTATCTCTAGCCACAGCTCTGTGAAGAGTGAGGGAGGAGAGAGAAGAAACACTAAACAACAACAATAAGAAGGGAACAACACCAACAACAACAACAACAAGGCCGTTATCGTGGGGCTTCTCAGTCTTCAAATGAAAGCCTTTTGTTTAAAAGAAAATATCCTCTCTCCCCCGTTTAATAAAGGACAATGTTTTGATGCTGTATGTGCTTCCTGTTTGATGATGAATTCTAACCCCTCCTTTTCTGTTTCTCTCTTTCTCTCCTGTCTTTCCCTCTGTTTATCTCTCTCTCTCTTTCTCTCCCTCTTTCCCTCCATTTCTCTTTCTCATCTCTACCTCTTTCTCTCCTGTCTCGTCTTGTTCCTCCCTCTCTTCCTCTGTTTCTCTCTTTCTGGATTTTCTCTCCTGTCTCGTCTTGTTTCTCCCTCTCTTCCTCTGTTTCTCTCTTTCTGGATTTTCTCTCTGTTTCTCTTCCCCCTCTTTATCTCTCCTTTCCTCTCTCTCTTCTCCTCCATCTCCCCCTCTTCTCTCTGTTCTCCCCCCACCCTCCGTCTACCAGAAGGCGTTCAAAGACACCAGTCAGTACGTGGTCGGGGAGCTGTCTGCTCTGGAGAGCGAGCAGCGCCACATCGACGCCCGGGCGGCGCGCGTGGAGAAGAGGCTCCGCTATCTCATGGACACAGGTACCAAGCCCAATTACACTGGAAAACTGTTTTGGCAAATTGAGCGTTTCACACAAACTCTCACGGAGTTGGGGAAGTGTGTGGAGGCTGTGTGTGAGGCTGCGGTGTCCCAAATTGCACCCTATTCCCTATGTAGTGCACTACTTATATGGAGCCCGATGCACTATATAGGGAATAGGGTGCCATTTGAGACGCGGTGTGGAATCTTTGAAGCAGTGAATGTTGTGTAGCTACGGAGGGAGGGAGGGAGGGAGGGAGGCGAGAGAGCGAGAGGTGATATGAGGGGCTGGCTGGTGGATATGAAAAGGGGGGAGAGTGGGGGAAATGGGGGAGAGTGGGAGTAGAGGGTGATAGAAGGGGGGAGAAGGAGGATAGATGGGGGGAGAGAAGGGGAGACCTCTCTGGGCCAGGGTGATAAGAGAGTCTTCATGGGAAATGATAACCAGGCCTGATAGTGTCCCACCAGTGGGGGGGGAGAGCCCCCAGCCAGCCTGCTCAGCTCACATCGAACAGTGTGCTCAGCCATGCACAGCCCCCTCCTCCCCCTTCCACCGTACATATCTGGTCTTCAATGATATGCAGCAGAAGGGGAGAGGGGGATGATTGGTGGGGGTTAAGTGAGGGGGGGGCATTTTAAAATAATGCAAGAGGTAACATACGCACTGAGAACACAACACACACACACTGAGAACACAACACACACACACTGAGAACACAACACACACACACTGAGAACACAACACACACACACTGAGAACACAACACACACACACTGAGAACACAACACACACACATTGAGAACACAACACACACACACTGAGAACACAACACAACACACACACACACACACTGAGAACACAACACACACACACTGAGAACACAACACACACACACTGAGAACACAACATAACACACACAAACGCTTAACTCAACACACACACACTGAGAACACAACATAACACACACAAACGCTTAACTCAACACACACACACACTGAGAACACAACACACACACACACACACACACACTGAGAACACAACACACACACACTGAGAACACAACACACACAAACGCTTAACTCAACACACACACACTGAGAACACAGCACACACACACTGAGAACACAACACACACACTGAGAACACAACACACACAAACGCTTAACTCAACACACACACACACTGAGAACACAACACAACACACACACACACACACTGAGAACACAACACACACACACTGAGAACACAACACAACACACACACACACTGAGAACACAACACACACACACACACACACTGAGAACACAACACACACACATTGAGAACACAACATAACACACACAAACGCTTAACTCAACACACACACACTGAGAACACAACACACACAAACGCTTAACTCAACACACACACACACTGAGAACACAACACACACACACTGAGAACACAACACACACACACACTGAGAACACAACACACACAAACGCTTAACTCAACACACACACAAGGACACACACACTTAACCCAACCCACTCACACACAGATTCACACACTCAAAAGTGTGTTCTTTTGGCTTCCATACAGGCTGATTGGTTGGGAAGCGTTGGCTGGTGTGTAACCTTGTAAAGACATGAAACAGACAGGTGTCTGAGCCAAGGGGCTCGGTTCCATTGAGTCCTGTACTGAAATACCAGAATAGGTTCTGCAGCCCAAATTGTACCCTATTCCCTACATAGTGCACTACTTTTGACCAGATCTTCCATAGGGTGTCCCATAGGGCTCTGGTCAAAAGTAATGCACTTTGTAGGGAATAGGGTGCCATTTGGAATGCAGGCTAGCATTCTGTTACTGATACTAAACAATTTATCCTCACAAAAGTGTGTGCTTTGGAAAAAGAGAGAGGAGGGGGAGAAGCGAGGGAGAGAGAGGGGAGAAAGCAACACCAGGGTGGAGGGATTTGGGATTTTACTGCTCCTCCCGTATCGAGACCATCTCACTGTTTGTTGCATATGCCTCCCTCCATCCCTCTCTCCCTCCATCCCTCTCTCCCTCCATCCCCTCCTCCATCCATCCCCTCCTCCCTCCATCCCTCTCTCCCTCCATCCCTCTCTCCCTCCATCCCCTCCTCTCTCCATCCCTCTCTCCCTCCATCCCTCTCTCCCTCCATCCCTTCCTCCCTCCATCCCTCCATGCCCTCTACCCCTGTAGGAGTGAATGCCATTGTGTCAATCTGAAGGGTTTTCCCCCACCGCTGATAAAGCAGCCTTAGCTGGATAGGTTGTTTACCGGCAAGCGCGCGCGCACACACACACACACACACACACACACACACACACACACACACACACACACACACACACTCTCTCACCACACCCTTTTTCTCACAAACACACACAAACACCTTGAGCCAGATTGCTATTCCAGCCCAGCCAGCCCCCTGTAAATAATAAGATGGTAGATAGGTAGTGAGGCAGGCAGGATGGAGGATGGACGCTGCCTACACAATAATAATAATACTAGTATCAGGGAGAGAAGAATTCACCCCCGGATACATCCCCAAAAAACCCTTGTAGCATCAGTCACCAATGACATGGAGAAAATACAGTTTGGGTAAACACGGAGTGTGTGTGTGTGTGTGAGGGGGGACTGTGTGTGTGTGTGTGTGTGTGAGTGGAGTGTGTGTGTGTGTGAGGGGGGAGTGTGTGTGTGTATTCGCTTATTCTATTTACCTCTCTTCCTGGTCCTTGAAGGCCGCAACGGCATTCGTTCACCTGTTTCCTCCCCTACTCCCCTCCTCCCCTTCCTCCTCCCGTCCTCCCCTCTCTCCTCCTCCTCTCCTCCTCCCCTCCCTCCTTCCTCTCCTCCCTTACTCCCCTCCCTCCTCCTCTCCTCCTCCCTTCCTCCCCTCCCTCCTCCTCTCCTCCCTTCCTCCCCTCTCCCCTCTCCTCATCCTTCTCTTCTCTCCTCCTCAACAGGTAATTGATCAGTTAAAGTAAGAAATGGGTTTAACTCCCTACTTTAATTATAAGTGATGCCATTAAGCAGACTTAGAGTTAAGCAGACACCCATTTTCCCATAGGTGGCCCCAGCAGAAATCCAACACATGACTTTGGCATTGCAAGCGCCATGCTCTACCAACTGAGCCACACATACGCCACCTCGTTTCCCAAGGCCTCTTTAAACGTGTTGATTGAAGTGGAGTTTCTGGGAAGTATCCCACTTCCAGTTGTAAAATATGTACAGTACCAGTCTAAAGTTTGGACACACCTACTCATTCAAGGGTTTTTCTTTATTTTTATTATGTTCTACATTGTAGAATAATAGTGAAGACATCAAAACTATGAAATAACACATATGGAATAATGTAGTAACCAAAAAAGTCTTCAACAAATCAAATATATTTTATATTTGAGATTCTTCAAATAGCCACACTTTGCCTTGATGACAGCTTTGCAAACTCTTGGCATTCTCTCAACCAGCTTCGCCTGGAATGCTTTTCCAACAGTCTTGAAGAAGTTCCACAAATGCTGAGCACTTGTTGGCTGCTTTTCCTTCACTCTGCCGTCCGACTCATCCCAAACCATCTCAATTGGGTGGAGATCGGGGGATTGTGGGGGCCAGGTCATCTGATGCAGCACTCCATCACTCTCCTTCTTGGTAAAATAGCCCTTACACAGCCTGGAGGTGTGTTGGGTCATTGTCCTGTTGAAAAACAAATGATAGTCCCACTAAGCGCAAACCAGATGGGATGGTGTATCGCTGCAGAATGCTGTGGTAGCCATGCTGGTTAAGTGTGCCTTGAATTCTAAATAAATCACAGACAGTGTCACCAGCAAAGCACCCCCACACCATTACACCTCCTCCTCCATGCTTTACGGTGGGAACTACACATGCGGAGATCATCCGTTCACCCACACTGCGTCTCACAAAGTCATGATGGTTGGAACCAAAAATCTCCAATTTGGACTCCAAACCAAAGGACAAATTTCCACCGGTCTAATGTCCATTGCTCGTGTTTCTTGGGCCAAGCAGGTCTCTTCTTCTTATTGGTGTCCTTTAGTAGTGGTTTCTTTGTAGCAATTCGACCATGAAGGCCTGAATCACACAGTCCCCTCTGAACAGTTGATGTTTAGATGTGTGTGTTACTTGAACTCTTTGAAGCATTTATTTGGAATGCAATTTCTGAGGCTGGTAACTCTAATGAACTTATCCTCTGCAGCAGAGGTAACTCTGGGTCTTCCATTCCTGTGGCGGTCCTCATGAGAGCCAGTTTCATCATAGCACTTGATGGTTTTTGTGACTGCACTTAAGGAAACTTTCAAAGTTCTTGAAATGTTCCATATTGACTGACCTTCATGTCTTAAAGTAATGATGGACTGTAGTTTCTCTTTGCTTATTTGAGCTGTTCTTGCAATAACATGGACTAGGTCTTTTACCAAATAGGGCTATCTTCTGTGTACCCCCCTACCTTGTCACAACACAACTGATTGGCTCAAACGCATTAAGAAGGAAATAAATTCCACAAATTAACTTTTAAGAAGGCACACCTATTAATTGAAATGCATTCCAGGTGACTACCTCATGAAGCTGGTTGAGAGAATGTCAAGAGTGTGCAAAGCTGTCAAGGCAAAAGGGTGGCTATTTGAAGAATCTCAAATATAAAATATTTGATTTGTTTAACACTTTTTTGGTTACTACATGATACCATATGTGTTATTTCAATGTAAAGAATAGTAAAAATAAAGAAAAACCCTTGAATGAGTAGGTGTGTCCAAACTTTTGACTGGTAGTGTAGGTGAAAACAGACATTCCAAGACATCCTACTTGTCATTGTTAAATAAATAAATAAAATATATATCTTTACATATTTACCAATTACTCGGCCACTCAGGAACATTCACTGTCTTCTTGGTAAGCACTCTGTCAATTAGGTTAGTATTGTGGAGTAACTACAATGTTGTTGATCCATTCTCAGTTTTCTCCTATCACAGCCATTAAACTCGGTACCTGTTTTAAAGTCACCATTGGCCTCATGGTGAAATCCCTGAGTGGTTTCCTTCCTCTCCAGCAACTGAGTTAGGAAGGACGCCTGTATCTTTGTAGTGACTGGGTGTATGGATACACCATCCAAAATGTAATTAATAACTTCACCATGCTCAAAGCAAATTCAATGTCTGCTTTTTTATTTTTTACCCATCTACCAATAGGTGCCCTTCTTTGCAAGGCATTGGAAAACCTCCTTGGTCTTTGTGGTTGAATCTATGTTTGAAATTCACTGCTCGACTGAGGGACCTTACAGATAATTGTATGTGTGGGGTACAGAGATGAGATAGAATTCAGGAATCATGTTAAACACTATTATTGCACACAGAGTCTATGCAACTTATTATGTGACTTGTTAAGCACATTTTTACTCCGGAACTTATTTAGGCTTGCCATAACAGGGGTTGAATACTTATTGACTCAAGACATTTCAGATTTTCATTTTTAATTAATTTGTAAAAATGTCGAAAAACATAATCCCACATTATGGGGTATTGTGTGTAGGCAAATGACAAAACAAATCTACATTTTATCCATTTTAAATTCAGGCTGTAACACAACACAATTTGGAAAAAGTCAAGGGTTGTGAATACTTTCTGAAGACACTGTAAGTCTAGCTAGTCCTGCCAAAAGTGGTGGCATTTAAGGAGATCCATAGCATGGGATGTAGACTCATCTTGGCATTAGACTACTTTAGACGTCTGAAAACATCTGACTAACTTGGTTCTGGAGTGGACTGTTCTGTTAACATTCATCGTGTGTGTGTTTTAGGATTTGTGGTGTGGAGAGCATCCCAACGTTTTCTTCCTTTCCTCCCCCCATCTTTCCTCTCATTTTCTCTCTCTCTCTCTCTCTCTCTCTCTCTCTCTCTCTCTCTCTCTCTCTCTTCCCCCTTTCTCTTTCCCCTCTCTCTTTCTCTCTTCCCCTCTCTCTCTCTCTCTCTCTCTCTCTCTCTCTTCCCCCTCTCTCTCTCTCGCTCTCTCTTCCCCCTCTCTCTCTCTCTTCCCCCCTCTCTCTCTCTCTTCCCCCTCTCTCTTCCCTCTCTCTCTCTTCCCCCCCTCTCTCTCTCTCTTCCCCCTCTCTCTTCCCCCTTCTCTCTCTCTTCCCCCTCTCTCTCTCTTCCCCCCCTATCTCTCTCTTCCCCCTCCCTCTCTCTCCCCCCCTCTCGCTGCCTCTCTCATTTTCTGTCTTTATTTCTCCTTCTCCCTTCCCTCTCTCTCGCTCTCTCTCTCCCCTCTCTCTCTCATCTCTCTCCCTCTCTCCCTCTCTCTCTCCCCTCTCTCCCTCTCTCGCTCAATCTCTCTCTCTCTCGCTCCCCTCTCTCTCTCCCCTCTCTCCCATCTCTCTCTCCCCCCTCTATCTCTCCCTCTTCTCTCTCTCCTTCCTCTCCCCCTATTCCCCAGTTTCTTCCCCCAGCAATGCTTTCTGAATTCTGCACCGTTTTCTCTTTTCTATTATGCTGTACGAGACGGTGGTTCTCCCCAGATGAATCCAAAGTAATTGGGGTGGTTAATTTATTTACTGGGAGGCAGTTCACAGCACATTGAATAATAGAGATAATTGAACAAGAATTGTCAAGTGTCTTCTGATATCAGGCACATTACAGAAGGGAGAGTGGCATAAAACTGCCTTTCTATGCACCCATTGTTTATGGTAATGAAGTACAGCCATTAATTCCTTGGTGGCCTTCCAAGCTTATGGCAGGCCCCATTGTTATGTGTGTATTAATATGTAATCAGTAAATAGTTTAATTTCCTAATCTGCGTTCGGAGAATTCACTTTCTAACAACTCTTAATTACTGCAGGGTTCTAATGAGCCCCATCGCCGTGCCGACGCAGAGCACGGGAGCCAGGCAGCCAATCAGAGTGTGGCGGCGGGTCGGGGGGGGAATTTGAATTCCTGGGGCGCCGCTCTCCGCCTAATGAACTTGTTATTCCTGGACTGGGGGGAGTAGAGTGTGTCCTTCACAGCATAGCAGTTCACAAC